>NC_091951.1:239617639-239917639 GCF_031021105.1 Erythrolamprus reginae | reverse complement strand
AATGGTAGCGGTGATGATAGGAGGTTCCACCCACTCAGACATCATCAAAAATGTTCTGCACATGTGCAGAAGCTTCTGCTTACATTGTGTGTGCACAAAGCACGCACAGGCTCCCATTCCTGAAGCGGTAGCAAAGGTAAGAGAAACCCGCTACTGTACAGAAGGATCTTGACAGATTGGAACACTGGCGCTATCTAACAAAATGAAATTCAATGATGAAACATGTAAGGGCCCACATTTAGGCAAGAAAAACCAAATGCACACCAAATATAGGGGGCACCTAGTTAAATAGCAGTAACTGTGAGAGGGCTCTTGGAGTTCTGGTGGACTATCACTTACATATGAGCCAGGAGTGGGCTGCTGCCAAAAAACCCAACAAAGTTCTAAGTTGCATTAATAGAGGAATAAAATCAAGATCAGGTGAAGTGTTAATACCATTTTATAATGCCTTGGTAAGGCCACACTTTGAATACTGCATCCATTTTTGGTCACCACTAGTGATGGGCGAACCCAACGATGTTTGGGTTCGTCAAGTTCGGACGAATTTTACGCAAAATTTGGCCAAATCCGCACCAAACCCAAACCCGAACCCGAACGGGGAATCCCTCCCACGAAGAGATTCTGGAGGCGGAGCTTTGATGTCACCGGCAGGTGATCACTTCCTGGATTCCATGAAAATCTCTGGAGATCATCTACAAATGCTTCTCACAGCAATCTCAACTGGGTTCTGAGCATTAGGAGACATGGAAATGGGCATCTTGCTCAAAGAGCAGTCAGTGCCTCTCAAAGGACACTAAGTTTACATATTTCTTTTTCTAACTACATTCAGATTTTACTTATTAATTATTATAAGTAGGAAAGCTATTAGAAACCTTTGGATTGACAAGTCTGAAAACACTGGGTGTTCAATCCTTAATGAATGAAAAAATAACTATAAGCTTAAGTACCTTGAAAAATTGAAACATTGATAAACATCAAAAATCCAATTAAGAATGCTAATAAAGAGAGGGGAAGGAGGGGGAGTGGAGAAGGAGAGTTATAAATGAATAAAGGATCCAGATAAATTTGAAATAGGAAACTTAGAATTAATAATAAGAATCTTTCCTGTAGAAAAGTAGAACATAAAAGAGATAAACAAGCTCAGCTAGAAGAAACGGGTGGGAACTAAAGATTTTAATTAAAAAAGCATAGATGAACTTGATTAACAGTTACGGAATGACAGCAAATATTATAACATTGGAAATGATGAATGTAATTTTGAAAAATTGAACCAGAAATTAATATCAACATTGTCAATAGTGACATTTGCTTCAATGGCTAATCTGGGTTCAAAAGATGCTTTGGAAAAAAATGGCAGAAGAGGAACAATTTCTATCTGTTGTGATAGAAACAAAGTTGACACTGAAAACGGGTCTTAAATATGCTACAAGAATAACATGGAAAATATGTTCATTGGACATACAAAAGACGTTGGTATCTTCTTTTTCTTCCTAGTGTCTTCCCACAAGTGCAGGGTCCACTTTTGCACAGTCAGCTGAGTCTCCAGGGCAAAGACCCATGGATTTGACCAATGTACTTTTTCTTACGTAAGTACTTTTTCTTATGTAAGTCCAATGGTGCAAAAGATGGTAGTTAGAGTTTTTTGTATATGTCTTTGTTGCTATCTAGTGATGGTCCAGACTTCTGCAGTCAATATATCCAGTAAAACTAACCAATGAAGGTGCATGTCAGCCCTTCAAAGGTCATCAAGACTCCATGAAAAATACAGTACTCTGATTTATTGATATACTCTAAGCCATAGAATCTTGAAAACATGATAGTTTCTTTTTTCCTCTCCTTATATAGATTCTCTATATAAAAGAGAATCAAGGCGAGGCAATCCTATTCCTTTTATTTTCATGTTTCACTAATGATTGCCATATTTTTTTCCAAAGCCATCTCTTGAATACAAAGTTGTGTTGTATTCTTGGGTATAAATCCCATAAAAGATATAAAACATAAAAATGAAAAGTTGAAAAATAAAATAAAGTGGAAGAAAACAGCATAGATTCAGAACTGGTCGGCCATCATCATATAGACTAACTTTTCCAGACTGATACATCCTTTATATAAAATACTGTAACTGGTTTTAATAATGCCATGGAATTTCTTGCCTTCGTCTGTTCTGATCTGCTTGAAATTAATAAGATTTCCAAAACCAACCCTTAAAAATAAAAGCTGGTCAAAAATTAGAATGGATCAAAAACTCCACATTCTACCACCAATCTAGATCACCATTTCATAACTCTTATCGCTTTTCCCTCAGAAAAGGAAATGATTGGTTTGACAGTTTGATAGAGTCTAGCTGAAATCTGTCAGCTGTCGGATTAAATTTAAGCTGAAGTTTGATCAAAACATCATCTCGGTTTTTAGAGTGCATCTATTTGCCCCCATTTTGTGTCATAGGCTGCTTGGTGCATTTTGTCAAGAAATACCGGTGGTTAATTCTATAAAAGCTTTTGTGAGTTCACTTCTTCCTGTCCTATGAAATTCTGCTCTGAATCACCACTGTCTGAGAAACAAATGGAAAGAATCAGAAAGTCCAGTGAAGGTGCGGTGACATAATTGTATTAATTTAAGGGGACAAAAACACAGTCGTCCCCAGATCTAGCAAAATGCACAAATGCTTTTGTAAGCTATACCAGTCATCATTTTAATTAAGCCTATCAGAAATGACATAAAAATAGTCTCTCACTTCCCACCCAAAATCTTAATCTGTGTTCTTTCTCCAAAATAAGATGACTGGCAGATTGGGTTTATGTGTGTATTATACCCGAGTACCTCTGGAACCGCCTGCTACCGCACGAATCCCAGCGACCGATAAGGTCCCACAGAGTTGACCTTCTTGGGGTCCCGTCAACTAAACAATGTTGTTTGGCGGGCCCCAGGGGAAGAGCCTTCTCTGTGGCGGCCCCGGCCCTCTGGAATCAACTCCCCCCAGAGATTAGAATTGCCCCCACCCTTCCTATCTTTCGTAAACTACTCAAGACTCATTTATACCGCCAGGCATGGGGGAGTTGAGACACCTTTCCCTCAGGCTCTTTTATATTTTGTTTTATGTTTGATATGAATGTGTTGTTTGGTTTTTTAAATAATGATAGGGTTTTATATGTTTTTTAATATTAGATTTGTTCTACTATAATATTGTTTTTATTATTGTTGTGAGCTGCCCCGAGTCTTTGGAGAGGGGCGGCATACAAATCTAATAAATTATTATTATTATTATTATTATTATTATTATTATTATTATTATTATTATATACGTGTGTATTGTATACACGCATAAACCCAATACATATATACACGCATAAACCCAATCTGCCCGTCATCTTATTTTTTATAAACCCCCTCTTCTCAAGAACTGGTTGGAGAATTACATATCCCACCCCTTTCCTGGACATTATCAATAATATTATACTGTTTGATGTTTTAAGACTTCCCTTTTCTTTTCATGTTCTAATAGGAATAAGTGCTTTTTGATAGAGGGGGAACAGGATTAATTTAAAACATGCATAATATTTTTTGAAGTTACATCACGTTTTTTTCCAAAGTAAATCTGTGGTTTGTAGGGCTTGGTTTATTTTTTTATTTTTTAATACAGTCATCCTAAATCTTTGTCAGAAGGTGCCTATCTTGGTGCACTGTAATGTTCTCGTATCAGTGGAGCAGAAGGGAATTTTCATTTACCCATCTCCATTCATGAGAAGGACCTTTTGTCATCTATCTGGAACCAGAAGCTGAGGTTTTTCTGGAAGATGGATTTTTCTTCTGTTTGATTTGTCTTCAATATCAAAGGTGGAAGATTATCCACCCTCTGGAAGGCCTGAGGTCTGGGACCTGAGATAGTTTAGCACTAGAGCTTTGAGTTTAAAATTTAAATGTATTTCCAGAGGGGAAAGCATATTCATCCCGTGCAGGAAAAAAATCAATAGCTTAATGGAACTTTAAAAATTAATAAATATATTATGACCCAGTTTTAATGGGTTTTACCTTTCTAATCTCATTGATGATCTGTTAGAGACAGTGACAAATAAATAATTCAAATTGTTTACCTTTATTGCAGTGTCATAAATGTACCATTGTTCTATTATTGCATTTGCAAATGAAACACCAGGTCACAGTATGAGAAATAATGATAGAATTAAATTTAGCAGTGTATTCATGTAATTAAAAATGCAAATAGGGATGACATCGTGACAACGTAAAGCGGAAAAAATATTTATTTTCAATTTGCAACATATTCCCTGCCTCGTCACCTGGAAGCAATTGCCACTCACTACAGGCGATCAGGCAATTTGCTATTTATAAACCTGCTGTCCTTATCACCATGGTACCTAAATCTAGGGTCATATAATTATTTCATCAGTGTGTTGTATTTATGAGTTTTCAATACAGTTTGTTTGTTAAAATCATAAAACAGGATTTTATAAAGTAGGCATTTCATTGATTTGTTCAGGACATTGTGTCATAAAATGTGTTTAATAAGAGAAAAACCTTCTGTTTATTTTAATCATGTAACATTGCAGTAGGATGCCTTCTGATCATTCCTTGTGCTTACACAAGAGATTTAGAACAACAGAATAACAAAGTTGGAAGGGACCTTGCTCAAGCACGAAACTCTATACCAGGGCTGTCAATATGTGATATGTCATGTGATGATGCCATGATGATGCTAGCTAGTTTGATACCTGTTGTGATTCAGCCTGAGGCTGCTCAGGGACCAGCTGTGTCTCTGCTGGCTCCATGCCCGGAGGAGGATGACAGCGCAGAGGAGGGGGCTGAACAGTCGGACGGGGGAGAGGAAAATCAGGAATGGGATGAAGGCGAACAGCATGAGAGCCCCGGGGGGGGGCCTCTCCCCAGCCAGTAGCTTGAAGTCATTAGGTGATGACGCACAAGCTGTCATTGACATGAGACAGCGACGTTCAGAGCAAGGAAAGGAGCAGCTAAAGAGATATTTTCACCATTAAAGTAGAAACAGCTGGGTTTGGGTGTGGTACTCATCAGCAGGGTTTAAAAGGCAGGCAAGGCCTTGAAGCCATGTGGAGTGTTATCAGCTTGGTGTGGCGTTATCCTGTCTTGTTTCTCGGCGTCTCTGTTCCTGGCTTGTGGCCCAGCAGCTTTGGAAGATCCGTGGGAGGTATAGGTCTGCTATCTTCAGCCTTGGCTTGGCAGCAAGAATTCTGTATTGCTGCATGGACTTTTGGCCTTCGTGGCTATATCTGAAGAAACAGCATTTTCCTGTTTGTAAGGACATTTTCTGTTACCTGTGTTTTTCTTGAATTTTATAAAACTGCCTTTGCCTTTTACCAGTGTGTCTGACTTCTCTTTTTGGGTTGGTATTGGCTTCTGGACTGACCCAGACAGAACAATACCCATGCCTTATACCATTTCAGACAAATGATTGTCCAATCTCTTCTTAAAAACTCCACTGGAGGAGCATCCACACAACCTCTGGTGCTGCTCCACTGATTAATTGTTCTGTCGGGAAATTTCTCTTACTTCTAGGTTGCTTCCCTCCTTGATTACTTTCCATCCATTGCTTCTGGTCCTGCCTTCAGATAGCTTGACTCCTCCTTTTTGGTGGCAGCCCCATAGATATTGGAATGCTGCTATCATATCACCCCCAGTCCTTCTTTTCATTAAACTGCAACTGTTCTTCATATGTTTTAGTCTCCAGTTCCATATCATTTTGTTGCTGTTCTCTGCACTCATGATACCCCATGAAGCATCAATGCTTTCTTAAACATCCATCCTTATAGAGGTATAATCACTCTAATCCAGGAAGATAAAGAGTAATAGAATAGAATAGAATAGAATTTTTAATTGGCCAACTGTGATTGGACACACAAGGAATTTGTCTTGGTGCATATGCTCTCAGTGTACATAAAAGAAAAAGGTACATTTGTCAAGAATCGTGTGGTACAACACTTAATAGGGGTCAAATAAGCAATGAAGAAACAATCAATATTAATAAAAATCTTAGGATACAAGCAACAAGTTACAGCCATACAGTCCTAAGCGGGAGGAAAGGGATAATAGGAATGATGAGAAAAACTAGTAGAAATAGAAGTGTAGATTTAGTAAAAAGTCTGATAAAGAGTTATATAGGCAAGTAACTTACTCATGCAATTTTCTGCTATTTTAGCTACTTCTGCATGGTTGATGCACATTCTATATGTGCAGTGTAGTATTCTTGGAGTCTGTAGCATGGTGTAATGTGGTGCTCTCTTGCGGTTTCTGGATACCTCTGTTGTTTATAGCTGAGATGCATGTCTTAGACAATGCCTACAGCAGAACTGTGCAAGCTATTCCCCTCAGATACATTGCGACTTTATATGCTATTAGACCTGCTGACCAGGAATTGAAGGAATTGCAGTCCAACACATTCATAGGGCAAAAGGATGGGAAAGACTCGACTTGCTATTAGAATGAGATAGGATCCCACCTAAATGTCACCAAAGCATTTGTACAAAATGTGGCCCAGTACTGTAATAGAAACATTACTGAAGTGGATTGGGGATTATAAAGATTGAAATTGAACAAATCCAATGTAGAGAAAAGTAAAGTCCTACACTTAGGCAAGAAAAACCAAAGGTATGAATATACATTGGGAAAAACCAGGGTTAACAGCAATAACTGTGACAGGGATCTTGGAGTCTTAATGGACAACTAAATATGAGACCATAATTTGCATTGGCAGTCAAAAAAGCCAATAAAATCCTAAATTGCATTAATAGAGGGATTCAATCAAGATCAAGTGAGGTACTATGAAGACTTAGTAAGACCACACCTAGAATACTGCATCCCGCTTTGGTCACTATAAAAAGGATATTGAGACTCTAGAAAAAGTTCAGAGAAGAACAACAAAGATGATTAGGGGACTGGAGCTGGGGTGGGATTCAGGAGGTTTTGGCCAGGTCTGGGGAACCAGTAGAGGAAAATTTGAGTAGTTCAGAGAACCAGTAAATACCATCTCTGACCAGCCCTGCCTCCATCTATTCTCTGCCTCCCAAATTCCAGGTGACTGGGAGGAAATGTGGATTTTGCAGTAACCTTCCCCTGGAGTGGGGAGGGAATTGAGATTTTACAGGATCCTTCCCCTGCCACACCCACAGAACCAGTAGTAAAAAATTGAATCCCAACACTGGACTGGAGGCTAAAACATATGTTGTAAGCCACCCCGAGTTCTTGGAGAGGGACAGCATATCAAACAATCAATCAATCAAACAAACAAACAAACAAACAAACAAACAAATAAATAAATAAATAAATAAATAAATGAAATGAAATGAAAAGGAACTGGGCATTGCTAGTTTAATAAAGAGAAGGACTTGGGAGATATGATAGCAGCCTTGCAATACTTGAGGGTGGCTGTTACAGAGAGGAAGGGGTCAATCTATTTTCCAAAGGCCAGAACAGGAACAATGGACAGAAAATGATGAAAGAGAGATTCAACCTAGAAATAAGAAGGAATTTTCTGACAGTGAGAATAATTAACCAATGGAACAGCTTGCCTTTGGAAGTTGTGGGAGTTTCATCATTGGAAGCTTTCAAGAAAAGGCCGAACTGCCATCTGTCAGAAACTGTGTAGGGCAGTGGTTCCCAAAGTGGGGCCCCGGGGGATGGTGGGATGCCTTAGGGCGGCGCTAAGAGACAAGGGTGGTGACAGGGGGCACTAAGAGGGGCCAGGGGGCAGCAGGTGGTTCACTTGTCCTGTCCCCACGCCGCCGCCCATGTCCACCCAATCACCTGCTTGCCACTTTTCCCGCCACACTTTTCCCAGAAGGTCATTGCCGGCTCAAGGTTGACTCAGCCTTCCATCCTTTGGGGGTGGGTAAAAAGAGGATCCGGATTGTGGGGGCAATATGCTGGCTCTATTAAAAAGTACTATTGCTAACATGTTGTAAGCTGCCCGGAGTCTAATGAGAAGGGCGGCATAAAAAAATCAATCAAACAAACAAATAAATAAATAAATGAACAAACAAACAAATAAATAAATCTCACAGTGGGATGCAGTTTGGGGGACTAAGGAGAAGGGCGGCATTAAATAAATAAATGAATGAATGAATGAATGAATGAATGAATGAACGAACAAACAAACAAACAAACAAACAAACAAACAAACAAACAAACTCTCACAATGGGATGCAGTTTGGGGGTAACCGGTGGGGTGGGGTGGAGTGGTGACTGGTTGGTGGCTAGGCACGCCGCGAGATGGCTCTTTCACATTCCTTCGCATTGTGTCCAGAAAAACCCATTATAAAAGGAAACATCTTGCAAGTTCAATCAAACTTCTTGAACTTGCAAGACTTCTTTTTTTTTTTTAGAATTGGGCTGCCCTGGACACAACACTAAGGAACACGATGGAGCTACAACAGTGAGGTAGGATGCACATCTCACAGTGGGATGCAGTTTGTGGGTGAAAGGTCGGGTGGGGCAGAGAGGTGGCTAGGTGAGGTCTGGGCAGTGAAGGGCTACCAATTTTTTTACCACCACACTGTGGGCGTGGCTTATGCAGGACACCCTGCATTTTCTTTCAACATCTTTCAGTTCAAATTGGGTGCTCTGGGGTGGAGCTCCAGATCACCCAATTCAGCGCTCTGGCATTGAGTAGCTGGATGCAACACCGAAAATATTATGTAATGAATTGTTTAGGGACACCATTAGTTTAAGCAACTTAATTTCTTAATGCTTTGATCACAGTGTTGCAGAATTACAATTGGTTCTCATGGGTTCACAAACTTTCATTACTGTAAATCACACAATGGAGATGAATGGTGTTAAAGTGCAGTAATTTTGATCAATTTCTAAACCACTTATTTTCATTAGTCTGCATGAATATTACTGAGTTCGCTGTAATAGCCAAACATTGTTTTAATAATCTGCAGATTGTTGATAATCAATCCTTGGGTTTTTTTGCTATATCAGGAGGAACAGCGGAATGTATATTTCTTTCCTTCTTCCCTCCCTCCTTTCTTTTTCTGTCTGTCTTCCTTCCTTCCTACCATCTTCCTTCCTTCCTTTCTTTCTTTCTCTCTCTCTCTCTCTCGTTCTTTCTCTCTCTCTCTCTCTCTCTCTCTCTCTCTCTCTCTCTCTCTTTCTTTCTTTATCTCTCTCTCTCTCTCTCTTTCTTTCTTTTTTCTTACCTAATAGAGAATACACAATACAGAAACTCTTGTCACAAGGGCAAGCAATTAACAACTCACAGCGAGAAGACTTTCTTTATTTTGCAAGCTTTTTTCCCATAAAGAGACCAGCCGACCGACACACAGAGCTGTTAAACTTCAGTAAGATGCCCATCTCATGGTGGGATGCAGTTTCGGGCGACAGGTCAGGTGGGGTATGGTGGGGTGGAGTGGAGCAGGGTGGGGGCTCTTAGGAAAGAAGAAAGACACAGAGACAGAAAGAAAGATGGTAGGAAGGAAGGAAGACAGAGAGAAAAAGAAAAGAGGGAGGGAAGAAGGAAGGAAGGGAGGGAGGGAGGAAGCTGGAAGAAGGGAGGAAGAGAGAGAGAAAGAAAGAAAGAAAGATGTTAGGAAGGAAGACAGAAAGAAAGAAAAAGATGGTAGGAAGGAAGACAGAAAGAAAGAAAAAGATGGTAGGAAGGAAGACAGAAAGAAAGAAAAAGATGGTAGGAAGGAAGACAGAAAGAAAGAAAAAGATGGTAGGAAGGAAGACAGAAAGAAAGAAAAAGATGGTAGGAAGGAAGACAGAAAGAAAGAAAAAGATGGTAAGAAGGAAGACAGAAAGAAAGAAAAAGATGGTAAGAAGGAAGACAGAAAGAAAGAAAAAGATGGTAAGAAGGAAGACAGAAAGAAAGAAAAAGATGGTAGGAAGGAAGACAGAAAGAAGGAAGGAAAGAAAGAGAGAGAAAGAAAGAAAGAAAGAAAGAAAGGTGTTAGGAAGGAAGGAAGACAGAAAGAAACAGATGATAGGAAGACAGACAGACAGACAGAAAGACAGACAGAAAGGAAGACAGGAAGGAAGAGAGGAAGGGAGGGAGAAAGGAAGGAAGGAAACATTTTGGTTGCTAAGCAAGGAAGTTGTTAAATGAATTTCACCACATTCTACAAGTTGGCCATGCCCATCCAGTCACCTGACTACCAAGCCATGCCCACCTGAGGGAGTTAAGGGGGTGGTGTGGTGAGGATGAGTTTGCAGCACCAAGCGGGTAGTGACCTGAAAAAAATTGGGAGACACTGGTGTAGGGTCACCTGCTTGGGTGGGGATTGGACTAGATGGCCTATAAGGTCCCTTTCATCTTTGTTATTTTGTTATCTGCAGTTACATGGCGAACCAAGAACCCCATGACTAGAATGAATGAGTGAGTGAGTGAGTGAGTGAGTGAGTGAGTGAGTGAGTGAGTGAGTAAATAAATAAATAAATAAAAACAACCAGATTGTGAAAAACTGTTATAAATGAATGACTCAATTATAATGTAGATAATTATAAACAGAAGCATTAATTATACCAGGGCATCCAGAATTAAAAAATGTAAATGAATTAATAAATTAAAAATTAATTAATGGTCATTTTAAAAACCTCTTATTACACATTGAGCATACTCATTGCCAGTCAAAGTATATAGTACTGTGGTAGGCAGACCATAGTAAAGAGCTCTCTAAATTAACACTCAGCTCTACAACTTTAATTAAACTTTGAGCTCGATTCTTTTCCTTTCTGCTACAGCGCATGTTTACTGATGCACTTCTTTTAAGTTAAAACCACCAAGAACTATAAACAGAAGAAAATAGATAATTCATGGAACAGTTTCATAGTGAGAAGAAATTTGAGAATGGAATGAATGGAGTGATATTAAAAAGTAAAACAGAAAGGTAATGCATGATCTGCAGGAGAATATTTTTCAGCCAAAAGAAGAAAGGAAAAAAGAACATATTTAATGGATAGCTACACAAACACAAAACAGGAATTTCCTTCTTTTTCTTATTACTGAAGCCAATATGTTTGATTTAATTTAATTTAATTTATTGTATTTCTATACTGTCCAACTCCCGAAGGACTCTGGGCGGCTTACAACAGGATATAGAAAATACATTTAAAAATAAGAAAGAGTTAAAACATCACATACATATACAGTGGTACCTCTACCTAAGAATGCCTCCACTTAACAAGTTTTCTAGATAAGAACCAGGTGTTCAATATTTTTGCCTCTTCCTAAGAACCATTTTCTACTTAAGAACCCGAGCCCGTAAAAATTTCCCAAGAAATTTGAGAGCAGCACGAAGGCCCAGCCAGTTTCCTGCCATTCCCCCTGGGTTTCTCTCTCTGATGCAGTGTATAGGAGGCAGCCTCGCTCCGGGTGTATGGGAGGCGCGTGCTTCTCCTCGCTGCCTCAGAGTCCCTCTTTTTTTTTTTAAGCCTTAAAGTTTTGGATTTTGTTTATTCACCTCCCCTCACCTTCTTCTTTCGGCAGTGACTGTCCTCCTCCTCTTCTTCCTCCTGCTCCTCTCACCCAAATTCCGAGCTTTAATTTTTTTCCTAATGGGTTTGCACACATTATTTGCTTTTACATTGATTCCTATGGAAAAATTGCTTCTATTTACAAACGTTTCTACTTAAGAACCTGGTCATGGAACGAATTAAGTTCTTAAGTAGAGGTACCACTGTATATCATTCAGGCTGAACCTTGCAAATTGCAAGATCAATGGCCCCAAGCCTGCTGGAAAAGTCAAGTCTTCAATGCTTTCTGGAAGGCCAATAGAATGGGGGAAGTCCAGATCTCAGGGAGTAGTTAATTCCAGAGATCTGGGACAGCCACAGAGAAGGCCCTTCTCCGCAGGCCTGCCAGTCGACACTGTTTAGCTGACGGGACCTGGAGAAGACCAACTCTGTGAGATCTTACCAGTCACTGGGAACTATAAGGTAGAAGGTGATCTCAAAGATAACCGGGCCCTGAGCCATGTAGAGCTTTAAAGGTAATAACCCACATCGTGAATTGAGCCCGGAGACCAATAGGGAGCCAGCGTGAGTGTACCTAGGTGCACCCACAACCACTAGCGCGGCTGCATTCTGGACCAGTTGTAGCCTCCAAACACTTTTCAGGGGCAGCCCCATATAAAGTGTGTTGCAATAATCCAACTATGAGGTGATAAGGGCATGAGTGACTGTGAGGAGAGCCTCCTGATCCAAGTAGGGTCGCAATTGGTACACCAGGCAAATCAGTGCAAATGTTACTAAAACAAAATGTTGCTAAAACAAGGAACAGATTGCACAAAAAGTGTTGATTTTGAAACTGATATAGCCTCACAAGGCAAGAATGTAATAAAACCAAACAGTGTGTATGTTTTATTTATTTATTTATTTATTTTGTCCAATACACAATGAGGGTTTTAGTGGGTATATATCTATATACACATAGTAAAATACATGATGAAGGTTATAGAGGAGATACTCATAGTAAAATATATTTAAGAAATAATAGAAAAGAAGATATAGTAATAGAACATATCAATGAAAGAATAGAAGAAGAGATATAGGAATAGAAGAAAGGTATAGGAGATATAGGAGAGCAATAGGACAGGGGACGGAAGGCACTCTAGTGCACTTGTACTCGCCCCTTATTAACCTCTTAAGAATCTGGATAGGTCAACCGTAGATAATCTAAGGGTAAAGTGTTGGGGGATGTCACTCTGGAGTCCGGTAATGAGTTCCATGCTTCAACAACTCGGTTACTTAAGTTAGTGACATTAAGTGAATCTGCCTTCCCCGTTGACGTATCAGAAGGTCACAAAAGGTGATCATCTGACCCCAGGACACAGCAATTGTGATAAATGTGAGTCTGTTGAAAAGCATCCTAATGTAAATCACATGACCATGGGGATTCTCCAATGGTCATAAATGTGTTAAATGGTCATAAGTCACTTTTTTCAATGCTGTTGTAACTAAGTGAACTCTTGTAAGTCAAGGACTATCTGTATACACAAATTGTAGTTCTAAGACCTTTAACCAGGCCTATAATCATCAACATATCATAAACCTATTTGGGAACAGAGTCTCATAGTCAAGATGGAATGGGTCTGTCTATGAATATAAGTTTGGACCGATAGTTCTTAAGATATCCTGATTCCAACTCTCCTGTAGACCTATAAGGTCAAACACTGGTTTCTGGTTTGGCATTTTTATTAGACAGTAAGTTAATGATATTCCAGAATTAGACAGTAAGTTAATGATATTCCAGAAACTGCCAATCAAGCTTCCATGTTTTGCATCAATTGAAATTTCTCAGGAGTTTTCAAAGGGTCTAGTTCAGTAGTGTAATGACTAATTTCAGTCCAGGAGGGTTTAGAACAGAGATACCAAAGCAGTGGAAAAAGCTTGACCCTAAATGCCACTCACACAACTAAGAAAGTAATAGATTTAACAGTATCTATGACCTACT
The DNA here is from genome assembly GCF_031021105.1 of Erythrolamprus reginae. Taxonomy (NCBI): domain Eukaryota; kingdom Metazoa; phylum Chordata; class Lepidosauria; order Squamata; family Dipsadidae; genus Erythrolamprus; species Erythrolamprus reginae. The sequence continues at coordinate 239,904,198 of NC_091951.1, read as the reverse complement.
TATTAAGAGCACTTCCTGGCTCGTCAGAGTAGCTACTCGGTAACTGAATGAAGTTCCATTTTCTTAGCCTAAATAAAATCTACTACTGATGTGGGAATCCCATGTAAAATGTCCTTTCCCTACTTAATTTAGCTGAAGGGGGAAAGCAGATCTTTGAACAAGTCTCCTTTTGTTTTTTGTGAACAAAATAACTCATATGATATAACTTATATAACCCATGTTTATGATGAGTATGAAATAATTATCCACACATAGTGGTGTCCACACATTTCTGATATCTTGTACACTGTTATCCACTGTTGACCTCTTCCAAGTCAGTAAGGGGCGCGCATAAGTACACCAGAGTGCCTTCCGTCCCCTGTCCTAATGTTTCTCTTTTACTAGTACAGTATCATGTATATAAATATTATATCTTTGTATACCACCAAAACGTACATGACAAAACAAACAAATAAATAAAAATAAATAAAAATAAAAATCTTCTCATATGGCAGCAAAGGATTCTTCAAAAGAACTACTATGGTTATGTCCCTCATGTCTTTCCCCAACATATATCCAACTATCAACCAAACTTAGGGTGAGGATCTAAGCAGGAAACAGATTTGCATGAATCTTGACAATCCTTGACATCTGACATAACCTGAAGCTGACCTGTCACAAGCTTGCGCTCAAACTGCCCAAGGAGCTGCTGATAAAGTTCTACAGAGGAGCCATTGAATCTGTCATCTGCACCTCTATAACTGTCTGGTTTGGTTCTGCAACCCAACAAGACCAACACAGACTTCAGAGAATAATCAGAACTGCAGAAAAAACAATTGCTGCCAACCTGCCTTCCGTTGAGGACCTGTATACTGCATGAGTCAAAAAGAGGGCGGTGAAAATATTTACTGACCCCTCGCATCCTGGACATAATTTTTTTCAATTCCTACTCTCAAAATGTCACTATAGAGCACTGCACACCAAGACAATTAGACACAAGAACAGTTTTTTCCTGAACGCCATCACTCTGCTAAACAAATAATTCCCTCACTACTGTCAAACTATTCACTAAGGCTGAATTACTATTACTCCTAGTTTTTCTTATCGTCCCTATCACTCATCTCCTTCCACCTATGACTGCATGACTGTAAATGGTTGCTTGTATCCTTAGGATTTATATTATTATGATTGTTTCCTGATTGTTTATTTGATCTCTATGACAATCATTAAGTGTTGTATCTCATGATTCTTGAGAAATGTATCTTTTCTTTTATATACACTGATAACATATGCACCAAAGACAAATTCCTTGTGTGTCCAATCACACTTGGCCAATAAAGAATTATTTCCAATCAACCTCCTTCCCAAAAGGTGATATTAGAGACACTTTTCAGGAACCAAAGTGAAATAAAACTAAATAAGTATTTGAAGAAAGAGTGAATAGAATTGAGAGGAAAAGGAAGATAAAGACATGCTTCCAAGAGAAAAAGGAGAGGTTTAGTGAACAAAAGGCAAAAGGGTGCAGGAAAGATGGTGTGCAGAATCAGAAGACAATGAGCAAGTATCATAAATGGTGTTAGTAAATGGTATAGTCAAGGCTATGGTTTTCTCAGTTGCAATGTATGGCTTTGAAAGTTGGGCCATAAGAAAAGCTGAGCGCTAAAGAATTGAGGCCTTTGAACTATGGTGCCGGAGAAGACTCTTGTGAGTCCCTTGGACTGCAAGGCGATCAAACTGGTCAGTCCTAGAGGAGATCAATCCTGACCACTCTCTAGAAGACAAATCCTGAAGATGAAACTCAAATACTTTGGCCACCTAATGAGAAGGAAGGACTCACTGGAGAAGAGCCTAATGCTGGGAACAATTGAGGACAGAAGAAGAAGGGGGATGACAGAGAACGGATAGATGGAGTCACTGAAGCAGTTGTCGTCATCTTAAATGGACTCCAGAGGATAGTTTGAGGATAGGAAGACCTAAAGGACCATTGTCCATGGGATTGTGATGGGTCAAACACAACTTCGCAACTAACAACAACAACAAACAAATTCTTTTTAGCTTATATATTTATCTTGTTTACTATTTCTTATTCCTTTTCTGTGCTTTGTATAATGAGAAGTGGTGACAGACGTCATTCATCTACCTATCTACCCATCTACCCATCTACCTAAATACCTAACTACATAGCTACCTATCTATCTACCTACCTACCTACCTATCCATCCATCCATCCATCCTTCCATTCATCCACCTACCTACCCACTCACCCTTCAAACCCCATAATTTTTAAATGCACAGCAAACAGGAACTGAAGCTGAATGCATTAAGAGGCTTCCTGGTTACACAGGACTCTGTGGGAAAGGCTTTTTTTCTTTGCTAATTTCATAACCATATAATCTGAACTAAAAAGGTTTCCAATCTGTATTTAGACTGAGCTAACTTGGCTTAAGCTTTTCTGCACTTATTTTCTAGCTCACACACCTAAATTGTGAACTAACTCTTTGGAATAATACTTAAGTATAAGCAAATGAGAGGTTTCTTGAAGAATGGGATATGATGCCTGGGAGGTATTAATTCTATCACTTCAACGTTTCTATATTATACAGAGTATTCAAGAGCAAAGAGAAGATGGAGGACGGAGGAAGGGGGGACCACAATAATAAGGATCAAGAAGTACTCTTCCCACAAAGACATATCGTTTTTCAAGCCTGGTTTCTGAGTCCTTACACTTATGCTGCATCATTAATAGTTGTTATGAAAAAAAATCAAAGCACTTTTAACTGAGCTGTTAAAAAGCTATTGTTGTACTCTCTGTTATGCTAATCAATGCAGGATCTTCTGTTGCATAATAGAATCGGGGAAACTGAGTTTTCAGGCTGAATTACATCTTTTTAAAGAAGACAATCCCCCAAACACCACAGTATCTGTGCAAGCTGTTACAGCCTTTTCAAGACATGCAAGCTTTTTTTTAATGAAGAGTATAAAAATAGGGCTCTGTGGCTAAGGCATTGCTAAGTGAATAGAATAACATAAGATTAGCTATAATTGAAGATTAACGGCTGTTCAGTGCTTTTCTGTGTTCCAATCAACATTCAAAGCTCCACATAACCAGGGGCTTTCCAATTCTTTTCCTTTGCAATTGAACAAGAGACGGAGGAAGGCCAGAAATAGCATTGGTTGCTCTGTGGATGCCCTTCACCAGGATCTGGACAGGGAAGTGCAGCATTCTTGGTCCCATTAGACTTCCTAGTAGCATTTAATACCACTGATGTTGGGAAAGCTTGCCTGTTGATTTGGATAAGGTTCCAAATGTGCTTTTTCAACAAGCAACTGGACTTTCTGATTTTTCTTTGAAGATGATGTGCTTCTCATTCAAGAGAGCTGAAGTGAAATATCTTTTTTTAAAACAACAACAACAACAACAACAACAACAACAACAACAGAAAGTCCAGTTGCCTCCAGAAAAAGCAACTTGGGACAACCATGATCTGGATGACTGACAATCTCAATAGATTTTTGGATAAGGTATTATCAAAAGATGGACTACATAGTTCCACATATTGTAGAAACATAGAAGACTGATGGCAGAAAAAGACCTCATGATCCATCTAGTCTGCCCTTATACTATTTTCTGTATTTTATCTTAGGATGGATATATGTTTATCGCAGGCATGTTTAAATTCAGTTACTGTGGATTTACTAACCACGTCTGCTGAAAGTTTGTTCCAAGGATCTACTACTCTTTCAGTAAAATAATATTTTCTCATGTTGCTTTTGATCTTTCCCCCAACTAACTTCAGATTGTGTCCCCTTGTTCTTACGTTCACTTTCCTATTAAAAACACTTCCCTCCTGGACCTTATTTAACCCTTTAACGTATTTACATGTTTTGATCATGTCCCCCCTTTTCCTTCTGTCCTCCAGACTATACAGATTGAGTTCATTAAGTGATTATATGTTTTATGCTTAAGACCTTCCACCATTCTTGTAGCCCGTCTTTGGACCCGTTCAATTTTGTCAATATCTTTTTGTAGGTGAGGTCTCCAGAACTGAACACAGTATTCCAAATGTGGTCTTACCAGCACTCTATATAAGGGGATCACAATCTCCCTCTTCCTGCTTGTTATACCTCTAGCTGGTAGTATTGTAGTCTTGGCACCATTGGATAGATCCTCACAGTGGCTAAGACATAAAACAAGTTGAGACTGCAAAATGGAGCTGCTGTTTGCCCATCTGAATAAGCATACACACCAGAGGTGGGTTCCTTCTGATTTGGACCAGTTCTAAAAAAAAACAGTAGTAACTTGGTGGCATGAGTTGCTAGAACCAGAAGCGACCCAGGCCTGCTAAGCCCTGAACCAGTTTTCCTAGTGGTGCCATAGGCACCACCCAGGAGTGGGCTACTGCTCAGATAGGGGGGGGGAATGCAGTGGGTTAGCGAAAATGGAGCTCCATCCCAGAGTGCCCAATTTGCACTGAAAAATGTTGAAAGAAAATGCATAAGCCACACCCACAGTGTGGTAGTAAAAGTTTTGGTAGCCCTTCACTGGCACCGCCATCTTATTTTTAGCTTTTGCACATGTGCAGAGATTTTTTTTAAGTACTGCATGTTGTGTCTAGAGGACAGTTTGATATGAGAACCCGCCCCTATTCATTGGGCGGGAAAATACAGAAACCGGATTGGTTGGCTCAGCCTGGCAACAGGGATATAAATAGCTGCCAGGCATGGCCATGTTGTTGTATTTAACTTGTCCCAGTAGCAGTTACCTTTACTGTGTTACAATAAACCATTGAATTGTTTCCAGCCTACACTGTCTCATTTCTGGATGGACATAACACTGCACACATGCCCAAGCAAGCCAGCAGCAGAAGAAATAGAACCCACTCTTGATACACATATAAACACACATACACATGGGAAGGGAGGGTGGGAGAGAGGGGGAAGGAGAGGGAAAGAGAGAGATAGAGAGAGATAGAGAAAAACACAGAGAGAGAGAGAGAGAGAGAGAGAGAGAGAGAGAGAGAGAGAGAGAGAGAGAGAGAGAGAGAGAACTTCATTGTATTAAGCTATCACCTTTCTACCAGAGTTGTACAGCATTTAAAATGTGATTTCCAAAAAGTACATTTGAGCTTGCAGGAACAGCTACTAAAAGGGTGTTGTGGATAGCTGCTCCTGATCTCTCATGCATTCCAAACATTTCAGATCATGTCTAAAGGATTGCATGATCCTACTGTCTATATGAATGTTGCATGACACATAGCGAGCACCCAGATGCATTGGTAAAGCTTACATGCCTGCACAAGAGGGCTTATAACTACTTTTCTCAAATTCTCATATATATTTTCAATGCAACCTTATGATTGGAGGTTTGGGTTTCAAAAGGGAAGACTAAGTTATGGCTCTTTCATTAAATATCAACTCAGTAGAAAAACAATTTTAAAAGTAAACTGGCTGATCATGGTTTATCCACAAAAATAACTTTGGCCAATGGGTTATACTAAAACAATTAATAATCATATATTTCATAAGGCATAACAGTAGAATGTGAACTTGGCCCAATACCATACTGGAACCTTATGGTACAAAATGCCCTTTCCACCAAATGTTTATTCAGTATCTAAATATTGTAGGCACTCACAGTAGCTTGTTTCTTTCCTTTCTATTAGAAAAACAGCAGAGGAAAGAATGAAGAGGAATTTTATTGGAACGTCATTGTCCTTCTACTGCAACATATATACCATGGAAGATGGGGTAATTTCTTTATGTATTTATTAGATGTACTTACTGCTGCAAACAAAAGACTCTCAGTGAAACACAATATAATTTAGAACATGAAAGTAAAAAATGAAACACCCGCAGTATAGAATATAGACGTATGCATCTATTAAGGTAACCACTGCAGTGCATTGTAGAGATTCAGTCAACCAACAGCATCAGCCAAAGCTAAAAAGTATTCCAGAAGAATTCTGTCTTGACCAAATCATCAAGGAAAGTTTTTCCTCTAAGGTAAACCTATTTCATAATATGACTGAGGAACATGGTCTTTTGGTCACCTTTAGTGATGGACGAACCGAACCCGCACAATTCGTGTCCGTACCGAATTTTGTGGTGTTCAGTATGCTGAACACGAACATGATATTTTTTCAAAGTTCAGGCAAAGTTCGGGTTCGGCGTTTGGAGCTTTGACGTCACCGGCAGGTTGCTAAGGACGCCAAGGTGATCACTTCCTGGATTCCATGGAATCCAGGAAGTGATCATCTTGGCGTCCTTAGCAACCTGCCAGTGACGTCAAAGCTCCGCCCCTGGAATCTCTTCATGGGAGGGAATCCCTGTTCAGGTTCGAGTTCGGGTTCGGTTGGGGTTCAGCCGAATTTTGTGTAAAGTTCGTCCGAACTTTACACCATTGGGTTCACCCATCACTAGTCACCTTCTAATTCAGTGTTTCCCAATGTGGGGCCCACGCCCCACAGGGGGTCTGTTTGATTTTCAATGGGGGCAATTGGAACCTTGTTTAAACCAAGTTAATGGCCTTTTAGGCTTTCTCCGCATGAATAGGAGTTCACCTTTTTAAATAGTAAGAATTATATGTCACAGATGGGAAGCATCAAGGTTTTAGAGATGCTTAGTTGAGGCATGGCCAAAAAAAAAAAAAGGTTGGGAATCATTGTTCTAACTTAACAGAAGTGATGAGCCCCCGGCATTTCCCCCCCAAGTGGTACCTACATCAATTATAATTGGAGAAGGTAATTGTGGTTCATTTAGAATGGAATGGAATGGAGTGGAATGGAATGGAATGGAATGGAATGGAGTGGAGTGGAGTGGAATGGAATGGAATGGAATGGAATGGAATAGAATAGAATAATGGAATGGAATAGGAATGGAATAGAATAGAATAGAATAGAATAGAATAGGTTGATTAGACACACAAGGAATTTGTCTTAATGATAGTCCAGGTACAAATCAGCAAATCAAATCATATTAGGAATCAGTTAATATAAATTGCAAGGATACAAGCAACAAGGTTACAGTCGTATAGTCATTTGTGGGAAGAGATGGGTGATGGCAACAATGAGAAGATTAATAAAGCAGACTTAGTAAATAGTTTGACAGTTTTGAGGGAATTATTTGTTTAGTAGAGTGATGGCGTTTGGGGAAAAAATGTTATTGTGCCTAGTTGTTCTGGTGTTCAGTGCTCTAGCTTCGTTTTGAGGGTAGGAGTTGAAGCAGTTTGTGTCCAGGATGGGAGGTGTCTGTAAATATTTTCACATATTTGCTTTTCGATGAAAGTTGAATCTTTAGCAAAGTATCTGGAATATGACTTCGGAGCTCTTCTGCCTCCCTTGGGGCAATGATGATCATTCAAACTGTATGTGAAGGCCAGGCTTCATTCTTAACTCTGGCAAAACCATCTAATCCAGAACACATTGATAAGTGGAGGGTGACCCATAAAAAGAGGCACATATGTTACACTAGTTAGTAGTACAGTAAGGATACACTAAGATGTTTTCAAATGTTATCCCTAGAGGAGAGAATGCAGTAATTAGAACTAAATTTCCTAGCTCTGCTCTTTGCTTTGCTTTCTTTCTTTTTTCTTCCTTCCTTCCTTCCTTCCTGCCTTCCTTTCTTTCTTTCTTTCTTTCTTTCTATACCTTCCCAAACCAATTTAGGTATTTTTCAAACCGTATACATTTTGATCTAAGGCTTTGAATATGTTGGCGTTTTTTATTTTTTACCTTGGCAATTAATAATGCATGCCCCAAGATCGGATAATAAAACAAATATCTTGCTGATGGAATAGATTTTCTTTTCCATGTCTAAGCAGCATCATAAAAGGAAGTTCCAGGTTGCAAACAAAGACTTTGCTTCCCATGTCAGCTTTCTGCTCATTCATATGCCCAGGGCAGTGAAAGACCTTACTAAGAAATTCTGACATGATAAAATCTCTTTTGTAATATCCTACACAGCTTACATTAGGTGTAATCTTTTCCTAGCCGGACTGTGTTTCTGCCATTTTTTGGGGAAAGAGACAAATTAACAAGGCATTATGGTTTGATTCCTCCTCCACCACCTCCAGTTTCTTGGTAGCTGAGGGGGGGGAGGGAGGGGGGAGGGAGGGAGAGGCTGGCTGGCTCAAGGTCACCCAGTTGGTTTTCATATCTAAGGTGGGGCTACATCTCATAGTCTCCCACTTTCTATCCTGGTATCTTGATCCCCATACCACTGACTGAACCACACTGTGTGTATGGGGTTTTCTGAAATTTTCTACTTTATTGGGGAATATGCAGGATTTTGCTGATCAAGTAGTGCCTCTTTTACAACTGAAGTTAATTGTGCATTTCCACCTCAGGATGATGGGAAATCATGCTAATTTTCAGCCAATTGGCCGTCTGAATAAAACGTTTTTTCAATGATGCACTATTGTTTGATTGCAATCCTTTGTAAATGAGGATCCAGATTGTTGTGGGTGATACAGGGTGCATTCCAAAAGTAATGCACTTTTTTTAAAGTAATTTATTGAAAAGATTGGCACAAACATTTTAAATTCTTCAAAGCACTGTCCTTGGGCCTCTACACATTTTTTCCAGCGACTCTGCCATGACCAGAACGCGCCCTGTCACAAAGTCTTTGTCACAGCTGATTGGATCTCTTCTATGGACAAAAAACAGCTTCCTTTCAAGGCTGCCTTAATTCGAGGGAACAAAAAGAAGTCTGCTGGGGCAACATCAGGACTACAGGGGGGTGGGGCAGCGTTGGCACCTGGTGTTTGGCCAGGAACTCACGGACTTGTAGCGCATTGTGGCAAGGCGCGTTGTCGTGATGGAGTTGCCAGGTAGCAGAGATGTCTTTTCTCATCCTGATGACCCTTTTTTGGAGTCTTTCCAGCACATCCACATAGTAGTCAGCATTAACTGTCTGTCCTTGAGGAACAAACTCCTTATGGACCACTCCTTTACTGTTGAAAAAGACAATGAGCATTGTTTTCACTTTTGATTTGCTCATTCTTGCCTTTTGGGGCTTGTGGGACTGGTTGGTGTGCCACTCAGAGCTTTGGCATTTTGTTTCTGGGTCATATTCAAAAACCCAGGTTTCATCACCAGTGATGATGTTGTCTAAATAATCAGGTTCAGTTTCAGTTTAGCACAAAACTTAATCACGTAACGTTGCTCGATCGTCAATTCCATTTTTTTCATGACATGGTCGGCACACCGAGGTTTACAATAATTGATGTCCTGCCGCTTCCACACCTTGGAGAGCACTGAGACTGGTTTCATGGCAAAGCTTAGTGTTCCTCCCATCTACTCCAAGTGCTTCGGTCTCCTCTGACCAATAGGAGTGGCCCAGGAAATTAAATTGCATTACTTTTGGAACACCCCCAGTATGCTGACTCAGTAAACCGCTCAGAGAGGGCTGTAAACAGTGAAGGGCTACCAAAATTTTTACTACCACACTGTGGGCGTGGCGTATGCATTTTCTTTTAACACCTTTCAGTGCAAATTGGGTACTCTGGGGTGGAGCTCCATTTTTGCTACCAGACTGCATTCCAACCACCACCATCTGGGCAGTAGCCCACCCCTGGCTGTAAAGCAATGTGAAGTGGTATAAAAGTCTATGTGCTATTGCTAGCAATCTGAAGGGAGGGAGGATCCTATCTGGGTTGGTCACAAGGGCTGGAAGTTTAGTCTTCTAAGCTTTCAGATTCATGCTGGAGCCCATCTTCAGAGAACTTTTCTCTACGCTGAAGAGAAGTCCTCTAAGGAGGGAGTCCAACACAAGTATGAAAATTCTGTGTTGGAGCTCCTCCTCAAAGACAAACCCCCTGGTTCCGAAGACCAGCCCAGATTGGATCCTGTAACATTACACTGGGATGCATATATTTGCCTTCATTCATAAAGAAGGAGTAAAATTACATAGACTCTAAGTTTAAGAGATTATTGGTGCATGCAAATTTTTTAGTACGTTTCAGAATAGAATAGAATAGAATAGAATTCTTTATTGGCCAAGTGTGATTGGACACACAAGGAATTTGTCATTGATGCATATGATCTCAGTGTACATAAAAGAAAAGATACATTTGTCAAGAATCATGAGGTACAACAATTAATTATTGTCATAAGGAATACCGAAATTGCTCGATATTAGCAATTGCTATGTGATAGCAATAGCATTTAGGCTTATATACTGCCCCACAGAACTTTACAACACTCTTTGAGAAAATTTGCAATGTTTTGTATATTTCCCCCAACAATCTGGGGTCCTCATTTTACCAATTTCAAAAGGATGGAAGGATGGGTCAACTCTGAGCCCTGTCAGGCTCAAACTTCAGGCTCTGGCAGAGTATGCCCCCAGTTTTGCATTTTAACCATTGCACCACTAAACTCTGGTTTCTGATGTTCAATTATATATCCAAACTCTGACATTTGACTAAGAAATTATAGTTGTAATGGGCTATACCTTAAGAAATAAAGTTGAAATATTAAGGATTCACTATTAGCAATTGTCTATTTAGTGATTTTTTCTAATTATCCATGTTAATAATTATCCATTATACAAATTATCCATTTTGGGAAAGGGCCAACAAATCAGAAATGATGCATTATTTTTCAGTGCCATAAATATTATGGTATTTTATAACAACATATTGATAATATTAGGTAAAATTGTCTTTTTTATCTTTTGTAACTGATTGCAATATACCCTATTACTTGTACAGGGTCTTAGTCTATCTAGAGGCATAATATATTGTACGTGCAACATTTTAGTTTCAACCCTATTCCTAATTCCTTTAGTATTGCCCCGAGTCTTCGGAGAGGGGCGGCATACAAATCTAAGTAATAAAATAAATAAAAATAAATTGCAATTTGTTCAGTTTTTAAAGTGTGAGGGATCCTTTTTTTAATCTTCTCATTTTAGTTTTTTTTAAATTTTGTAAGTAAATAATAATTGTATACTTTAATATTCTGCTTATATTTTGTAATCTTCCAGAAACATAGAATAAAGTAAAAAAAAAAATAGGGCTATACAAGTTGTTTGAGGAATAAAAGTATTGGTTGTAGATGAGTATAACAATTTAACTTATGACTGCCTGCATCTGTCACCTGAAACATTTCTTTACGGCCCTTATTGATCTGACTAGATTTTAATGGTATTGATTTTCAAACCCAGATTCTAATTGTTTTCATCTAATTTCTTAAACCAAGTTTTTATCAGAAATCCTGTCCACATCTGCATGTGTATTTCACATCAAAGTTCCTGTCATGCAATCTTGTAACCATTTAAGCAAAGCAAACGGCCACTGTCAATCTCTCAATATTTTGACAGGCTCAGACTCAACCTTGATAAGACAGAGTGGCTATTAGTTTTGCCTTCCAGGGACAATACCAACTGTCCGTCCATTACCCGGGGGGGGGGATTTTACCCCCCTCAGAAAGGGTCCACACAGCTGAGCTTAGAAGTCCATCTCTCAGCTGTGGTGAGGGGGGCATTCGCACGGGTATGCCTTGTGCGCCAGTTGTGGACCTATCTGGACAGGGAGTCACTTCTCACAGTCACTCATGTCCTTATCAGCTCGAGTTTCAATTACTGCAATGCTCTCTACATGGGGCTGCATTTGAAGAGTGTTCAGAGACTACAAATTATGCAAAATGCAGCCATGCAAGCTATAGTAGGGCTACCAAGATCTGCCCACATTTCAACATCACTCCGTGAGCTGCACTGGTTGCCACTTGGTCTCCGGGTGCAATTCAAAGTGCTTTTATGACCTATAAAGCCCTACATGGCTTAGGACCAGATTACCTTCAGGACCGTCTTCTGTCACATGAGTCCCAGTGACCGGTTAGGTCCCACAGAGTCGGCCTTCTCCAGGTCCCGTTGGCCAGACAATGTCGCCTGACGAAACCTAGGAGAAGAGCCTTCTCTGTGGTGGCCTTGGCCCTCTGGAACAATCTCCCTCCGGAGATACGTACCGCCCCCTCCCTCCTGGTCTTTCGTAAAGCTCTCAAGACCTACCTCTGCCAGTGGGAATGGGGGATGTGAGTGATGAGATTGTCTCCGGCCGATACTATGTATGATTGAATTGGATGAATTGAATAGGTAGGTAGGTAAGTAGGTAGGTAGGTAGGTAGAGAGAGAGAGAGATGATAGGTAGGTAGGTAGGTAGGTAGGTAGGTAGAGAGAAAGAGAGAGAGATGGTAGGTAGGTAGGTAGGTAGGTGGGTGGGTGGATGGATGGATGGATGGATGGATGGATGGATGATAGGTAGGTAGGTAGGTAGATAGATAGATAGATAGAAAGAAAGAAAGATAGATAGATAGATAGATAGATAGATAGATAGATAGATAGATAGATAGATAGATAGATGTAGGTAGGCAGGCAGGCAGGCAGGCAGGCAGGCAGACAGACAGACAGATGATAGGTAGGTAGGTAGGTAGGTAGATAGATAGATAGATAGATAGAAAGATAGATAGATAGATAGATAGATAGATAGATAGATAGATAGATAGATAGATAGATAGATAGATGTAGGTAGGCAGGTAGGTAGGTAGGTAGGCTGATAGATAGACAGAAAAGCAGACAGGTAGGTAGGTAGGTTGATAGGTAGGTATGTAGGTTGATAGGTAGGTATGTAGGTAGGTAGATTATTGATAGAGATAGAGATAGAGATAGAGATAGAGATAGAGATAGAGATAGAGATAGAGATAGAGATAGAGATAGAGATAGAGATAGAGATAGAGATAGAGATAGAGATAGAGATAGAGATAGAGATAGAGATAGAGATAGAGATAGAGATAGAGATAGAGAGAGAGAGAGAGACAGAGATAGAGATAGAGATAGAGATAGATCTCCCTGCCTACCTCGTCCAAGGCATTTTGCTGTTGCCAAAAAACTGAAAAATATGTTTCATTCTTCTGATGACAATCAAATCCAGTTTTCTTGGAATCAAAGGTAGCTGTTCCTAACCACAGCAACACCCACATGAGCTACAATATCGCAACACAAGTTTTATTATTTGGCGTTGGTTAGAGTCTCCCAACAGTTTATTTAGCTTAAACATACACATCTTTATTTCAACTTACTGCAGTATACAAGAGCAGATCGCTAGTCAATACAGGTTGTTTACAGAGCAAGCACTTTTAAAAGACTTGTGCAAGCAATACAATAGATTGCCACACCTTCATTCACAGCCGGGAAGGAAGGGTAGGCAAAGGAGATAAAACCAATATATTACCATGTACAGGAATGAGAGAGGATGGGAATGTCAGGCACATCCTAAAGATAGCTTGCCTTGCATTCGTAATGCGAGCTTCCTGGCCTCCGGGGTTAGTAGCAGATGCTGCCCTGCCATCTTGCTGAAGTAAGTGCCAACCTCACTCCTACAGGTTTTCCCCTCCCTGCTGCCCACCTGTGAAATATCCCATGCTGGCTTGATGGTGTCTTTACCAGCTTGGTACCTTTCCATTTCAAATAAGCTTTGTGAGACAAACAAGCCCGCAGGCCCTGCTTTCCAGAAGTTTGTTTCATTTGTCTCGTGTGTCAAATCCGTCTGAAGCAGAAGTGTGCCGCTCCCCCCCTCGCCCCACCCCAAAAGGCTCACTCTCCTGACAAGTGCGTGAACACAAATTATGATTCAGCTTTCACTTTCCGCAGATGTGCTTGGATGAGCTGCAATTAGAATACAAATAGATAGTGGAAGCAATCTACATAGGAAATGTTGGAAAAAAAATAACAAGGAAGAAGGGCTAGGTGGGACTCCTGCAGTCAAACTAATGCTGTAATAATCACATAATTGGCTTAATTTGTCCCTTCTTTAGGCTTCCTTCATCTTTGTTCTTCTCATTTATCCATTTATAGCTTTTGGAAGCAGGGATGTCTAGCATATAACATTAGGGAGAGAAGGGCAAAAAAGGATGATCAGGAGACTAGAAAACTTTAAGTCCTTTGAAAGAGAGATTGATGGACCAGAAAATGATTAGCCTTGAGAAATGATTGACAGGAGATATGATTGCTTTCTTCAAGTATCTGAACGGATGTCACACAGAAAAAAAGGCCAATTATTCCAGAAGGCAGGATGTAGAATAAAGGAGATTCCAGTTCAGTACCAAACTCAAAAAAATAATTAAGAAGAAAGATGATGGCTTTTCCTTCACTTCGGACTGAGTCAAGGAGCTAACTTTTATGAATACTTTAATTTGCATAGAACAGGAGATTGGGTTCTATGTGTAAATTACTCCCCCAACTCCAAGATTTGATGATTTGAACATTTTTTCATATTTTTTTTATCTATATATACAGATGTTCAAAAATATGATTCCCAAGGAGACCTAATTCAAAGATGAAAAGATTAAAAAGGCTTTTCTCCAGGTATGAAACCAGTGTTGAAATCTATTTACCTTCCCTACCAGTTGGGAAGCAAGCAAGCATGCCACCATTGCACATGCTTTTTCACCCTCTATGTATGTGCAGAAGCTTTGCGCATTTGCAGAGGGTTAAAACAAGAAAATTGTGACATCTAGGTGGAGCTTCACGCTGCCGCCGTTACCAGTTCTCCAAACCACCAGTGGTTGCTGCTACTGGTTCGCTCGAACAGGGCCGAACTGGTAGCATTGCACCCTGTGTGAAACCTACCCTCTCTGAAAAATCCCCTTACCCACAACATCACTACCGCCAAATCCTCAAGGAGCTTCTAAATAGTGGACATATACATCGTGATCGAATTGCTTAATAAACATCAACAAGGACAATTATATTGTGTATGCTTTAAAATAACTGTGTGATGGTGCAATGGTTAGAATGCAGTACTGCATGGCTAACTTTCTGCTCACTCCGGGAGTTCACTTCTGACTGGCTCAAGGTTGACTCAGCCTTCCATCCTTCTGAGGTCAGTAAAATGAAGATGTAGATTGTTGGGGGCAATAGGCTTTCTCTGTAAACTGCTTAGAGAAGGGTGTAAAACACATTTTCCAACCATTATGTCAGGAGAATGGTAAGATCTGTTACAGGACCCCCTCCTTTGGATAGATTGCCCTCAACACTATTAACCTTCTGGAAAGACCTTTGAAGTTTTATCAAAAGGCTAGGGTAGTGATGGCAAACCTATGGAACAGGAGCTATTGCCGTAGCTCAGCTCCAACGTGCTTGTGAATGCCGTCCAGCTGACTTTTGGCTTGTACAGAGGCTCTAGGAGGGCATTTTTGGCTTCCAGAGTCCCTCCAGTGAAATGGGGGGGGGCATTTTTACCCTCCCCTGGCTCCAGAGAAGGCTTTGAAGCCTAGGGTGGGCAAACATGAGCCTACTGGGCCTACCAGAAGTTGTGAAACAGGCCGTTTCCGGCCTCCAGAGGGCCTCCAGGGGATGGGGGAAGCTTTTTCACCCTCTCCAGGCATTGAATTAAGGATGTGAGCACTCACACATGCACAATAGAACGCATGCATGCTCTTTTGGCACCTGAGGAAAAAAAGGTTTGCCATAACTGGGTTAGGGTATTCCATATAAAGAGGGTCCCACAAATAGTTGAGCTGATATGTAAGGTTTTCAATAAACAATCTTCTATGGTTTTGTTTATATTTATAGGTTTTTAATAGTTTTTTTTTTAATAGCTTGATTTTAATTTCAGTCATGTAGCTACCCATGTCACATACATGAAATGGGCAACTACATAATTGCAACAAATATATAAATGAAATCTGTGGGTACATTCAAAAAATCAGTTTGGTAGAGTAGGTAGCAGTTGCGGTGGCTGGTTCAGAGAACCGCCAACAATGGCATGTGAGGCCCTGCCCACCTGCCCCAACATAATCAATTCTTGTTTTTTTAAAAAAAAAAACAACTTTTAAAAGCCTTTTTTCCCTGGCAGTTTGAAGGAAAGGAAGGAAGGAAGGAAGGAAGGAAGGAAGGAAGGAAGGAAGGAAGGAAGGAAGGAAGGAAGGAAAAAAGGAGGGAGGGAGGGGAGAGGGAACGGAGACAGAGAGAGAGAGAGAGAGAGAAAGGAAGGAAGGAAAGAAAGAAGAAAGAAAGAAAGAAAGAAAGAAAGAAAGAAAGAAAGAAGTAGGTGTTAGAAGGGAAAAGAATCATGTTTCATTTTCTAGCTGGGAGATCGCTTGGCAAAGAAGAAAGAAAAAGGGAGGACCACAGCCCTGGCTGGCACTAGACACAACTTCAGAGAATGTTTTGAAACAGCACAACAAAGACTGGAAGGGACCTCAGAGGTCATGTAATACAACCTCCTGCTTCCTGGCATAATGGACTGCTAAATTGACCTCACCCACCCAGTCACATGACAACCTGGCCACCTGAAGCCACAACTACTTAACTTCCAAGCCACTGACACAAAATAAGCCACACTCACTGAACTGGTAGGGAAAAATTTCACCCCTGGCCATTAGTAATACTACATTCCAAGTGTACCCCGCAGCAGTGTTCTTAATTTCCATATGTTGTGGCCTTTAACATTTTCTGAGTAAAATAAACTTGTACTGTTCAGGAATAGTGTAGTCTGAAAGTGACACATCTTTTTATTATCTGTCCATATGGTGGCCAGATTGCTCTCACTAAAACTGTCACGGGTGGGAATTTCTTTTTACAGGAAAGCTTTCAGCCCTCTTGCAGTACACAAGCACTTTACACACTCTCAATAGGCCTTTTGCTGGTAAGAAGAGGAATACTGGGCATCCCATGCAGATTTTCATCTTCGAATGTGTAAATTAGTCATGATTCTCTGCTGTTGCATCTGCAACTAGATGTTTCCCAGAGCAGTATCTGTGCAAAAAAAACCCACAATCCTCCCATTAATAAATAAAGAAATGGACACGAAATTGTGAAGATCTAAAATAAGTTTCAGAACTAAAATAAAGACAAAAATGTGGAGGATTAAATGGCAAAGGGGACCTTATAAACCGGCTGTTAGTGAGATAAGAGAGTGCTGAGTTGAATTCTGATCTTCCCTGGCAGGAAAGATCTCAGAGCCTATAAGAAGAGTGGGGTATTTCTGTATTTATTTATTTATTTGGATTTGTAGGTTGCCAAATCCAATTATTCTAAATAGCAAACAAAAATCAAACCAACATTTAAAAAACTACTATGAAAAACCATCATTCTGCTTGTTCTGGTTTCTGGTAGAAGTTTAGTAATTACAAATAACTCTCATTAAATGCATTATTTCATGAATAAAGCAACTCCGTTTATTTCTCTGCTCTTCTATACTTCAACACATTCCAGACATCACTCGGTCCGTTATCTCTCTCTTAGCCGCATTTCTCACATTCCTTTTCCTGCTTCACTTAGACAAGATTTATTTCCTAATTACATAGCTTTAAAAAAGACAGCAGCACTGACTAAATACAATACAAAATACTTTGGCTTACTTTAGCGTGGCGAAAACACCTCCATATTTATTTTCAGCAACGTTGAAACTCCACCCTTCTTCTCCACTAGCCCCCTGACGTGCCAATTACCTCACTACAATATTTAACCCATTCCTCTCCTTAATATCTTCTTCCATACCTTTGCTCCCTATGTTTCTGAATTCTTCTGAATTTAGGATTAACCCAGCGAGCATCTGATTCTCCCTCACTAGATCCTGAACTCATAGCCCCATCCTGTGGCTGGCCTCCCACCTGTTCTACTACCTGTAACCCTGGGCCCCCCACTACTTCATAAACACTATCTGAATCTGAGTCCTCAATATCTTCATCATCCTCCAACTGATCAGGAGTATGTACAACACTGCATAGAAAAGTTTGGGATTAAAATATAGTATCATCCATGCATTGGAATCATAAACCATTCTGACCTGTTTGAAAAGGCAGGTGTTTTGAGCATCTGTGAAGGATGTCAAGGTCGGGGTCCCATAAACCGCCTGGAGGGTCATGTCCCAGAAATCAGGGGCACAACAGAGAAAGAATCCCACCACATGGCCCTGTTTAATTGGTGAGATCAAGAGCATGCACATCCTACTTGATCTTACAGGACAAGTAGAGATAACTGGAGAGAGATGTTCTTGGTTACCATTGGAACTTCTGAAACACAGGTTTTCCATGGGCACACTGAGGTGTACCCATAACTCTCCAAAGGCAAAACCCATGTAAGATACAATAATCAAGATGATTAAATTTTGAGACTGGGAGCAGAGTCCAGGACGCAGTACAATTGGCACACAGTAGATTTAGGCAAAAGCCCTCCTAGGTGTGGCTAATCCTTGCACTTCCAATAACAGCTGTGAATCCAGCAGGGGTGTAATGCTCCCAGTTTGCTTGTGCCGGTCACAAAGGGAGTGTGAGGCTCAGCCCACTTACCCGGATGTTTAGGTTCTTTCACTGTCTGTGCATGAGCAAAGCATTCTGTGCATTTGCAAAGGGTAAAAGAACCTAAATGGCAGCATCCAGTCAGGTGGGCGGAGCCTTGCGCTCGCTTCGCAACTGGCTCTCTGTCAGTCAGTGGAATCGATTTCTTCATTAAATGGTAGATTCCTTTTGAATAGATAGATAGATAGATAGATAGATAGATAGATAGATAGATAGATAGATAGATAGAATTCTTTATTGACCAAGTGTGATTGGACACACAAGGAATTTGTCATTGGTGCATATGCTCTCAGTGTACATAATAGAAAAGATACATTTGTCAAGAACCATGAGTTACAACACTTAATGAGGTCTTCCCACCAAGCTAGGTAATCCAGATTAGTTTAGCAAATCCTGAATTGAGCAAGGGATGGGTCTAGATCAGTGTTTCCCAACCTTGGCAACTTGAAGATATCTGGACTTCAACTCCCAGAATTCCCCAGCCAGCATTCGCTGGCTGGGGAATTCTGGGAGTTGAAGTCCAGATATCTTCAAGTTGCCAAGGTTGGGAAACACTGGTCTAGATAACCCCTGAGATCTGTCGCAGCTCTACAGTTCCATGAAATACATAATCTTCTCAAACAGGAGCAAACTAAAAACCAGCCCAAACATTACTGCTGGAATGATGTGCTCAATCTGCTGAGCCAGCATGCGGAGTGTATTTCGCTAAGAATGCCCTCCAAGTTGGCAGGGGACACTCAGCAGTGAAATAGATTTAACAAGTCAGCAAGTCAGGACAGCTATCTTTCTCATTACAGATGATTTATATTATCTACTCTTTTCAGACAGACCAGGTTTTTCCTTCTCCAATCTGGTGTGTTTCCAGATTTATTGGAACTACAATTCCCCATATTCAGGAAGTCACAATTTTAATAAATCTGATCAGAAAAAGTTGCGGTACAATGGAGATGGACAGAACAGGATATACTACAGAGAGGAGATGGACAGAATGGGATGGACAGAATTGGATATAATACAAAGAGGAGAAATGTACTAAAATGTCAACAATCCCAAATTCTAGATTAGCGCCAAAGAAAACAATCCTGATGCGTCTTGGATAAGCCACCCCGAGTCCACGGAGAGGGGCGGCATACAAATCCAATAAATAAATAAATAAATGAAGGAACGAACGAACAAACAAACAAACAAACAAACAAATAAATCAACAAATAAATAAATAAACAAATAAATAAATAAATAAACTCCATTTTGAAAGATAGCAGTGACTTGAGTAGAGACAGATTGATGCAATGATTAAGGCACTAGGCTAGTAACCAGGAGACCATGGGTTTTGGTCTCACCTTGAGGCACAAAGCTGACTGGGTGATCTTGGGCCAGTCACTCTCTCTCAACCCTAAGAAGGAAGCAATGGTGAACCACTGCTGAAACTTTGCCCCAAAAAACTGCCCAAGTCAACACTAAGCCTTAAATGCAGTAAGTTCAATCAGAACACAAAGTGTGCTTGAAGAAAGTCTCTGTTTAAATTGAATTAGGCCTGATGGATAGAGATTTTCCTCCTTGGCATCTAGATTTTTTTTTTCCCTTCCCCCTTTTTTCTACTCTTTCTACATAATAAACATGCTTTCCTCCTCTGTCTTTTTTTGCAATGCAGTCTTCTTGCAGTGCTAAAGATCAAAAACTCTATTACTCAATGAACATACACACCTTTTTTTAAAAAAACCTACATATAGAAGTATATTTAATAGCAGCAAAGTTGTATTTTCATGTTTCCCTTGGCAACACAAATAGTCGGTTGTGTTTTCTTTCCCATATTTATTTGGGATTTTTTAAATTTCTGTATTCCTTTCCAAGCCTGTCTAAGCTCACAACGTCATTTACAAAAATAGGTACATAATGTAATATAATATAATAATACAATTTATCAATCAGTTTCTAACATTCCAAACAAAAATAACATTAAATATAGAATCCAAATTAAAGTTAAGAAAGCATATGTAGTACTTTAAGGCCTGGTGAGGGTGGATCAGTGTGTGTGTGTTCATGATCACAATTGAGCCCAAAACTTATGTTTATTTATTTTATTTTATTTATTTTTATTTGTCATACAAATATAGTATTGTATTGTAGTATGTTTAACATAATATAAGTATAAAGTAGAGATAGAAAAGATAAAAACACATTAGGACAGGAACGGTAGGCACAAAGGTGCACTTATGCACGCCCCTTACAGACCTCTTAGAAAAGGGGAGAGGTCTATTGTAGGTAATGTAAGGTTGAAGATTTTGGGATTGGGGAAAGAAACAACAGAGTCTGGTAGTGAATTCCAGGCGTTGACCACTCTATTGCTGAAATCGTATTTTCTGCAGTCTAGTTTGGAGCGATTTACATTTAGTTTATATGTATTACATGCTCTTGTGTTGTTGTTGTTAAAGGTGAAGTAGTCACCAACAGGGGGTACATTGTGATGTATGATTTTATGAACAACAGTTAAATCAGTTCAGAGGCGGCGTAGCTGTAAATTTTCTAAACATAGTAATTGAAGTCTGGAGGAGTAAGTAATTTGTTGCGTGAGGAGGAGTGGAGGACTCTTCTTGTGAAGTATTTCTGGACTCCTCCAATTGTATTAATTTATTTATTTATTTATTACTTAGATTTGTATGCCGCCCCTCTCCGAAGACTCGGGGCGGCTCACAACATGTAGAAACAAATCATAAGCAATCAGACAATTTAAAATATTTAAATATTTAAAAAACCCCATATGCTAACAGTCACACACACAGACATACCATGCATAAATTAAACGTGCCCAGGGGGAGATGTTTCAGTTCCCCCATGCCTGTTATGCAGTGAGGATTCCATACAGGTGAGCTGTATTCAAGAATTGGTCTGACAAATGTTTTGTATGCTCTGGTTAGTAGATTGGTGCTTCTAGAGAAGAAGCTGCGTAGAATTAAGTTTGTGACTCTTAGTGCTTTTTTGGCAATGCTGTTATGTTGCTAAGAGAAACGTCTGTTAAGTGAGTTTTGCCTCATTTTATGAACTTAACAGCTTTGTCAAGAAAGTTCATAAAATGAGGTATATTTAAACTATGGAAAATGAGGACTTAAATCACAAAGTTGTAGCTCCCATCTTGACTTTTTGAGCTTTTCAACCCGAAGACATTCCTGTGAGGAACAAAGCCCAAAATAGCTATCATAGCACAAATCCATTCTCAGCTCTCCAGCACAACGCTGATCCTCTATTCCCAATTTGCTCATGACCTGCTGGGGGCTCAAACCCACAACTGAAGTATATCATTATCCACATTGGTTGTAAATTTTTGGAGCCACAGCTGTCATTTTGGGGAAAGCTGTTATATATGTGTATTTAGAAGTATTCTAAGCAGAATGCATAACATTGAAGCTAGAATGTTAGAACTGCACATACATATTCCTGACCAGCAATCTGGGTAGGCTAGACATTTGAGTAGGATGAGAAATCTATTTCTGTTTCTACTCAGCCTTTCTCAGAAGGCTATTAGGAAGACCAAAAAAGTATATAGGATATCTCTGAATTGAGCCAATTGAGCTCCAAATTGTAGGTTTAACAAGAAACATCTTGTGCCATTTTACTTCATTTTTAGTCTAATTCATAAGACAGCCCTCGGTTATGCTAAATTTTTCTACCACGTGTAAATTTAGGGCTGCTTAGACGATAAATGTAATTCAAACAAATTTACATTATTAATAACCTGAAGAAATAATTCTTATTTGTAATTCACAGCTCAAAAGAGGTTGTTTTGCTCAATGCTACAACAATTCATATTTAAGTGAAGTTATAAGCAAGACGCTGGCACAGGAATTAATCCTCATTTCCCATCTGTGCTTATTTCCCTCTTCGTTGCTAAAGAACAACTGTTTTTATTTTTATTTTTTTCTGGAGGGTTCATTAATCTTAAGTTTGATTTAAAAGATATTTACACTTTAATTACTAGACAAGAATAAAATTATTTTTCATCTGCGGCCTCATGAATAAATAAGTTGCTTTTTATTTAAATGCTGATAACTTAATAGGTTTGCATTTGCTTATTTTCATGCATGTGGGAGCAAATATAATTATTACTCCTGGGTTCTTTATAAATCCTAGGGTGTCCCGTCCCTCTGCCTCTACAGAGCAAAAATGTTCTCAACATAATCCTTAAAAAGAAAGGAAATACAGCAACAGTAGACTTTAAAACTGAGCCACCATTTTTCCTCCTCAATTAAAGTAGCCACCCATTTTACTCTTAATAATAAAGTTTATTTTAAACCATTGTTCTTTTGCAAATATGAGTAGACCAAACTCTGTTGTCCCAAGGCACCATAGCCAAGGGCAGGTTGTAATCAGTGGTGGGATTCGCATAACTTACCTATCATTTCACCCAGCAGCCCCCAAAATGTGAGCCTGTGCTCATGCTCTCTCTTCGCTTGTGAGCACCTCGTCTGCGGATGCGCACACCGTTCCACCCATGTGCTTGGCTCAGATGCGCAGCTTGGAAATGTGGCAGCACTCAAAGACCTCCCTCGGTGTCACACTGGTGAGTAGAGCTGTTGTTTAGCTCAGCTGAGGCGCAGCAATCCACTCTGCCACTCAAGGCAGCTGAGCTAGAAAAGGGGGAACATATGACCGGGAACAGGAGGGTGGGCCCAACAGAGGTGGCATTTGCTGGTTCTCTGAACTGCTCAAAATGGCTGCTACTGAGTCGCATGAAACAATCAGAACCAGCTGAATATCACCTCTGGTTGTAATCCAGCCACGTTTGAATGCTACGATATCCAACATGTTTCCTAACTCAAAATGGGGACCAAATGAGGGAATCCATACATGAGGGGGCTGTTAGATTGAAGGCAGACTCCACCTTTCTCCTCCCACCACCTCCGCTCCCAGTTTCTGCTCTCCAGCCAGCCATCTTTTTACTTATCATATTGATGTGTTTAGTATTGGAGTACATAACACCACACATGTCACTGTAAGGCAAAATCACAAAACTGTGTCTCACTTATTTTGGCTATGTCATGTGGGGCATTTCACTGGAGAAAGCAATTATGTTTGGAAGCGTTGGCGGTAAAAGGGAACCAGGCTGCCAAAACAGACAGCGGCTAAAGACCATCAAATCAGACACAGCATAGAACATCTCAAAGCAATAGTGTAAGATCAGAAGATGTGGAGAGATTTGGTCCATGGAATAGCTCAGAGTTGGACACTGTTGAGTGGATAACATCATCTTCATCATCATCATTGATGTATTCACCAGAAGAGCCCTTCACTCCTCCACTCAAAACAGAATACCTTATGAAAATAGACTAACTATCCTGGATCTTGAAAGCTTAGAACTGCGATGCCTAAAACACGATTTAAGTATTGCCCACAAGATCATATGCTGCAACGTCCTTCCGGTCAACGACTACTTCAGCTTCAACAGCAACAACACAAGAGCACGCAACAGATTCAAACTTAACATCAACCGCTCCAAACTTGACTGTAAAAAATATGACTTTAACAATAGAGTTGTCGAAGCGTGGAACTCATTGCCAGACTCAGTGGTGTCAGCCCCCAGCCCCCAACATTTCTCCCTAAGTCTCTCCACGATTGACCTCTCCAGGTTCCTAAGAGGCCAGTAAGGGGCGTACATAAGTGCACTGATGTGCCTATCATCCCCTGTCCAATCTTCTTTCCTTATTTCATATATCATACATTTTATCTCCTTTCCTCCTACTTCTCTTCTTTCTTACTTTCTATCATTATGTATATTACTTAACGTCTATTCTCTTTCATATGTATTGTAAATTGGACAAAGAATAAATTAAAAAAAATTATTCTAATTGTGTTCCTTTGTCCTTGTTTATTTATTGTTCTATTATTTTACTCCTGTTTTGTTTACACTCTTTTAGTTTCCTTTTACCGAGGAAATGGCTATTGTAAAATTTCCCACATCATTGGTGGTAGATTGGTGGTAGATTGAGAATCTGGTTTTCTGAACCCAATTTAAATAAGTGAAGTTGGTTCAAATTATTTTGACCTCTGATACTTTTCTCCTGATTAGACACTGTTTAAGAAGGGTTCACCATAGAACCAGTGATGGGAGGAATAATTGAAAGTAGATGGTTTCCATCTAAATATTTGTTTGTTTGTTTGTTTGTTTGTTTGTTTGTTTGTTCGTTCGTTCATTCATTCATTCATTTATTTATTTATTAGATTTGTATGCCGCCCCTCTCCGTAATAATGTCTACATTATTATTGTGGATAGTCAGATTTGTCTTGTTTGTGGATAGTTTAGACTGACAGAAGACTTGACTTGATTTTTAAATGACACCTTTCTGGTTCTTCCATGATTCATTTGCATCTCTATGACTATCAGAAGTAGCATTCTAGGGAGAAAATAGAATTCCCTAAATCTGGGTGTGAACCAAGCAAACAAAATGTTAATGCTGATTGTAAAAATGCTCTGCAAGTATTAATTAATGAGGAAATGTTACTCCTGTTTATTTAAAAGTACATGCTTCTTAGGCAGTATATTTTATTATATCTAAATTATTTATTGGTTTGATTGCTGAACAATTTATTTGTTGTTTCCCCAAAATTAGGAATCTCAGGTGCATTCTCTACAGAAATTCATCATCATTCTTTCTAATAAACATATGTCCTACTCATACATATATAATTCTCATTATATTTATTATATGTAGCACGCAAACATCGCCAAGAACTCCAAAGTATAAACCCCTTAGGGATGAAAGAGTTATTGTTGTTGATTAATGCTGTAAATATATTACATATTTTATTACCACACAAAACGCTAACACTGCCTATAAAATTTGAGGTACAGTGAATGTATTAATTTGTATGTTGCCTTTTGGAATGCAGCTCTAATAAGGCATCTACCATTCTAAACTTTTAAAATATAAGCGTAAAAGAAAAATTCAACAAACAGAGCAGAGGAAGAGCACAATTAATTGAACTCCTTGTGCAAACCTCTTAAGGTCTTATTATAATTATAAGGCCTTGGATTTTAAGAGCAGTAGCAATGGAGGTACTCAGACGGCAATTGCCCTCTGGGGCACGGTGAATAATTAATTTAACGTACCTCCTATTCCATTTCTGCTTATACTCTCCATTATTAGACAAGACAGTCTTTCCAAATCAGGTGCCTCTCCAGATGTTTGCAACTACAGATCCCATCAGGAGAAGATTGCAGCCTTATGTCTCCAAAAGGCAAAGAGAGCTGAAGAACTCAGATTGTACAATCATTAGAATCTCCATCGCTAACAAATTGTTGGAGACCCAAATAAGATTGCAAGCCAGCAGCGTCACTCTCTTCTGCACCATCTGTTGCCTGAAGGCTACTGTGCACAATTACAGAACCAGCAAAAACAAAAGAATTTAACATGGGGAAAAAGGCACGGGATAGAGAAAAGGTCCAGAAAAATAATCCCTATGACATGGCTTCTAGAAATAACTTGTTGACACTGCTTCAGGATCTCATATCTCAATGCTCTCTATATTGGGCTACCTTTGAAAAATGTTCGGAAACTTCAGATCGTGCAGAATGCAGCTGCGAGAGCAATCATGGGCTTCCCTAGGTACACCCATGTTTCACCAACACTCTGCAATCTGCATTGGTTGCTGATCAGTTTCCGGTCACAATTCAAAGTATTGGTTATGATCTATAAAGCCCTTCATGGCATCGGACCAGAATACCTCCGGGACCGCCTTCTGCTACACAAATCCCAGCGACCAGTTAAGTCCCACGGAGTTGGCCTTCTCCAGGTCCCATCGACTAAACAATGTCGGCTGGCGGGACTCAGGGGAAGACCTTTCTCTGTGGCAGCCCCGACCCTTTGGAACCAGCTCCCCACAGAGATTGGGATTGCCCCCACCCTCCTTGCTTTTCGTAAAATTCTTAAGACCCACCTCTGTCATCAGGCATGGGGGAACTGAGACACCTTCCCTCAGGCCTATATAATTTATGTATGGTATGTTGTGTGTATGTTTTTTAATTATGGGTTTTTCAGTTTTTTAAATATTAGATTTGTATTTATATTGTGTTCACTATTGTTGTGAGCCGCCCCAAGTCTACGGAGAGGGGCAGCATACTAAATAAATAAATAAATAAATAAATAAATAAATAAATAAATAAATAAATAAATAAATAAATAAATGGATGGATGGATGGATGGATGGATGGATGGATGGATGGATGAATGAATGAATGAATGAATGAATGAATGAATAAATAAATAAATAAATAAATAAATAAATAAATAAATAAATAAATAAATAAATAAATAAAGAATTTATCTCTCTGGAGTATGGTCTCCAGTGACATTTATTGGTGGTCCCAGTGAAGAGCTACCAAAATGTTTACTACCGCACTGTGGGTGTGGGTTATGCTGGACGCCCTGCAATTTTATTTCAACATCTTTCAGTGCAAATTGGGTGCTTTGGGGAAGAGCTCCATTTTTGCTACCCCACTGCATCCCCCCCCATCTGGGTAGTAGCCAACCCCTTGGTGGTCCCGTCACCAAAGCTGGAAGAAGAGTGTGGTCCACAGACTGGGTTT
This sequence comes from Erythrolamprus reginae, assembly GCF_031021105.1. Lineage (NCBI taxonomy): Eukaryota > Metazoa > Chordata > Lepidosauria > Squamata > Dipsadidae > Erythrolamprus > Erythrolamprus reginae. Next base: position 239,877,348 of record NC_091951.1, on the reverse strand, counting down.
CTCTCCTGCGCTATGTGATTTATGAGAAAAGGCACAGTTAGCATCTTCTAGAAATTCAAACTGAATTGCTCTGGAAGACATTTCTGAATTGAGTAGAATGCCATTGTGTTGTTGTACTGTGAATTGTCATCACGGCATTGTTAATGGTTTTTGAGGTTGTTCTGCTATAATCTATCTTGATTATAATAGTTTATAAATGGAAACAAAAACTTTCAAAATGAATCACCAACAGAAAAAAGACAATAGCACTCTGTCAGGGGGAGAATGGCAGAATGGACTTTTTTTAAAACATTTTTTTTCAATTTTCTGCTTAAAGTATGACCTCCAGCTTCTAAATAAGCAAGAGATGTAACAGATCAATAAAAACCTAGCTGGATGGGAATGCTCACTTTCATAAGGAATCCTTATAGCTCTTAGAAAGCACTGTATCATAATGTGCAGTAGTGTCCATACGTGAGTTTTACTACACACTTTCTTATGCATTGGTCTTGGACAGGGGGCTAATCTTAGCCTCCTGAATTCCCTTTCTATAAAGATCATCCAGAGTGACCCCAAAGAAATCCACAGTTAAAACTTGAATCGGAACAGAAATAATACCACATGAAAAACAAAAATAAAAGCAGATTTCAAATGAGTGCAGACCTCACTCTTTAAAATGGCGCCAACCAGAAGTAATACAGTATCTGAAATATGAGAAAGATTTGTAAGTAAAAGTGGGAGTGGAGCAGTGGAGCTGGGAGGAGGGAGGAGGGAAGGCAGAGTCTGTGAGAAGAAAACTTCAAAGACTGCTATGCTCCATCAAGAAATTTGTCCATCAAGAAATTTCTCCATCAAGAAATTTGGCAAAGTGAGGAGACAGAGAAAAAAAATTATGAGATGGGAAGGTATGTTTGGAAAAAAAGAAATCCCTTGCAAGGTCTTGGGCTCAGAGTGTTTAGTCACTTTATGGCAGAGCATCCTAGAGACCATCTATATAAGCCATGGTGGTTCAGTGGTTAGAGTGCAGTACTACAGGCTACTTCTGCTGACTGCAGCTGCCTTCCATCCTTCCAAGGTGAGTAAAATGAGAAGCCAAATTGTTGGGGGCGGTATGCTTATTCTGTAAACCACTTAGAGAGGGTTGTAAAACACTATAAAGTGGTATATAAGTCTAAGTGCTATTGCTATTGAAAATATTTACTAACCCCTCACATCCTGGACATAAATTGTTTCAACTCCTGCCCTCAAAATGACGCTATAGAGAATTGCACACCAAGACAATAGGCACAAGAACAGTTTTTTCCCCAAACACCATCACTCTGCTGAACAAATAATTCCCTCACCATTGTCAAATTATTCATTAAGTCTGCATTACTATTACTATTAGTCTTCTTAATGTTCCCATCACCCATCCCTTCCCACTTATGACTGTATGACTGTAACTTGTTGCTTGTATCCTTATGATTTATATTAATATTGATTCTTTCCTGGTTGCTTATTTGTACCCTATGATAATCATTAAGTGTTGTACCTCATGATTTTTGACAAATGTATCTTTTCTTTTATGTGCACTGAGAGCTTATGCACCAATGACAAATTCCTTGTGCATCCAACTACACTTGGCCAATAAAGAACTCTATTCTCTTCTCTTCTAATCTAATCTAATCTAATCTAATAGAGGAAGCCTTACATTTTCATGAAGCCAACTAGAATATGAACCCAAGCTCAGAGAAGATTACCTTGAAAATATCAATTTCTGCAAGGTAGGGAAAGGAGAAAAATCACACGCATCACAAAATATTATAAATGGAGAGGTCTAAATTTCACAGGTCAGTTCTTTTTTAAACATTTTCAAAAGCTATCTGCGGCAATATTTAGCATTCTGGCTGCAGACTTTAGTCTGTCGGCAACTGGAAAGCTGATTAAATCCTGTTTCCTTGGAATACTTTAAAGTTGTACTCTGATGAGATGAAAACTCTGTTTCTGAATGAGGGGAAAAATAGGAAACGGAGACTGATATTTTGAGCAATATTTGAGGAACTCCTGAAAACCAAGAAAGGTCAATCAGATTATCAGTTGGCCAACTGTCATTTGAAATGTGTAACAAGTCATTTTATCCCTTTTGAACTTTTAGTCTAATGGAAGGGGTTTCTGACAAATTTATTTTACCAGAATTTATGCATAAGATTTATTCTATTTTTATTAATGGCACTCTGGCCAGAGGGACAATTTTTGAAACTATAAACTGCACATACATGAATAGGTATACATTTCACACACACACACAGGTGCAATAGTATTCAATAGTAATGCATCTATTACTATTGGTATTAACTTTGCATTCTTTTTTCACTGTTGTTCTACTAAACACCTTTTCTTCCAATAGACCTGCAGTTGCTCGCCCTGTTGCTGAGCCAATAGTCCTAAATCCTGTAACCTGTTTGACACCAGGCATCCAAAATCTAGCATGGTCCTTTTTTACTTAGGGGAATGACCAATTCAGTATGGGTTTCTGTAAATTATGTCCCACCATATTATCTATGGGAGATACACTTATTTTGTCTGGCTTCTCTAATAAGACCTGTTCTGTATCTTATTGTGTAGCTTTTTCTCTGGCAATACTGTACTGGTAACTAGAGCATACAAAACATTTGCTAGACCAATTCTTGAATACAGCTCATCTGTCTGGAACCTGCACTGCATATCAAACCTTAATACAACTGGGTGAGTCCAGAGATATTTCACAAGAAGTGTCCTCCACTCCTCTGCTCACAACAAAACACTTTATGCCACCAGGCTTGAAATGTTGGGCTTAGACAACTTATAACTACGCCACCTTCGGTCTGACCTAAGCATAGTACATAAAATTATCTGCTACAATGTCCTACCTGTCAATGACTACTTCAGCTTCAACTGCAACAATACACAAGCACACAATAGATACAAACTTAAGGTAAACCACTCCCAACTCGACTGCAGAAAATACGACTTCAGCAACAGAGTGATCAATGCCTGAAATACACTACCTGACTCTGTAGTTTCTTCTCCAAACCTCCACAACTTTAATCTTAGACTATCTACTGTTGACCTCACCCCACCCCATTCCTAAGAGGTCTGTAAGGGGCGTACATAAGTGCACCATCATGCCATCGGCCCTGTCCTAATGTCCCCATTTATTTGTATCATTATTCATCATCATGTTTATAATTATGTTATGTTATACATGCTTGACAAATAGATACCGTGTTTCCCCGAAAGTAAGACAGTGTCTTACTTTCTTTTTATCCCCAAAAGCCCCACTATGTCTTACTTTCGGGGTATGTCTTATATTGGAAAGAAAATTGTCAAATTTTTTGTTTTAACCATAAAATTAACTTTTATTTACAACCTGAACAGTATTGTATTCACCACAAAACAGCAGATGATACCCCAGTATGCCAGTGTGTATGTTTTACTGATGTATGATTAATACTGTGTGCATTACCATATTTTAAGCAGGAGGCGGCAGTGACAAGTGCAGGGGACGGCGCGGTGACGTATGGAGAGGGGGACGGCGCGGTGACGTATGGAGAGGGGGCGGCGCGGAAGTGGGCAGGAGGCGGCGCTCATTAAGATCAGAGGGAGGTGGCAGACGCGGCGACGTATGGAGAGGGGGACGGTGCGGACGTGGGCAGGAGGCGGCTCGCAGCTAGATGAGAGGGAGGCGGCAATACCCCCGTGTTTTCCCGAAAGTAAGACATATGTCTTACTTTTGGGGTACGGCTTATATTAGCCGACCCCCCTGAAACCCCCAATACGTCTTACAATCGGGGGTGTCTTACTATCGGGGAAACAGGGTAGATAGATAGATAGATAGATAGATAGATAGATAGATAGATAGATAGATAGATACCCGTGTTTCCCCGAAAGTAAGACAGTGTCTTACTTTCTTTTTTTCCCCAAAAGCCCCACAATGTCTTACTTTCGGGGTATGTCTTATATTGGAAAAAAATTGTCGAATTTTTTGTTTTAACCATAAAATTAACATTTAGACGTGGTGACGTATGGAGGGGGGGCGGCGCGGAAGTGGGCAGGAGGCGGCGCTCATTAAGATTAGAGGGAGGTGGCAGACACGGCGACGTATGGAGAGGGGGACGGCGCAGGCGTGGGCAGGAGGTGGCGCTCATTTGGATCAGACGGAGGCGGCAGACGCGGTGACGTATGGAGGGGGGCGGCGCGGAAGTGGGCAGGAGGCGGCGCTCATTAAGATCAGAGGGAGGTGGCAGACGCGGCGACGTATGGAGAGGGGGACGGTGCGGACGTGGGCAGGAGGCGGTGCGCAGCTAGATGAGAGGGAGGCGGCTAGATGAGAGGGAGGCGGTGTTTCCCCGAAAGTAAGACATATGTCTTACTTTCGGGGTACGGCTTATATTAGCCGACCCCCCTGAAACCCCCGATATGTCTTACAATCGGGGGTGTCTTACTATCGGGGAAACAGGGTAGATAGGCAGACAGATAATTCATTTTTTTTATGTCACCCTTCTCCTTAGACTCAGGCTTACAACATATTAGCAATAGCACTTTTTAACAGAGCCACCATATTGTCCCCACAATCTGGGTCCTCATTTTACCCACCTCGGAAGGATGGAAGGCTGCGTCAACCTTGAGCCGTTGATGAGATTTGAACCACTGACCTTCAGATCTACAGTCAGCTTCAGTGGCCTGCAGTACTGCACTCTACCTGCTGAGCCACCTCAGCTCTTATAGATAGAAGCTTCTTCAGGTCTGACTGGATGGTGGGAAAGGAAAGGATTTATATTCCTTGCAGATAGCTGGTCATTTACATTCTTTTAGAGAGTCATTGAGGCCCTTTGGAGGTTTATCTGTGTCCTCGGAGTCACTGAGTGGTGCAAATGAGTGTAGAGCCTTCTTGGAACTGCTGAAAAGACTGTATTGTAGACTGGAGATAGATGATGTTGTATCCCTCCCACTCTGTTGAGAGAGGGCTGTTCAATTTTGACATAGATGGCTTCTTTGACCCCTCTTTCAAACCATCCTTCCTCTCTGTCCAAAATGTGTGTCTTCAAAAGAGTGCCCTTTGTCTTTTAAATGCTGAATCTTGTCTTCATGGACCTGTTCTCCTATGTTGTGCCATGCATTTATGAAGTGGCTGTTTTGTTTCCCCAATGTAGAGATCTTAACATGTCTCACTACATTGTGCTGCATACGGAGAGGGGCGGCATACAAATCCAATAAATTATTATTATTATTATTATTATTATTATTATTATTATTATTATTATTATACAGCACATTGTTCAGTTTCTGTTTTCCCAACTCCAACTCTGGGTAGTTGCAAATAAGCAACTCTGGGTAGTTGCAAATAAGTAACTCTGGATAGTTGCAAATAAGTAACTCTGGATAGTTGCAAATAAGCAACTCTGGATAGTTGCAAATAAGTAACTCTGGATAGTTGCAAAAAAAGGATGTTAATTGCTGAAATGCTACAACATAAACAAAAATGTTACAGCCTAAATTCCTTACAGTTCCTGAACGGTATATCAGGTTGTAGAGCCACAACTAGTCACTAGAATCACCGACTGCTACAAGTAGAAAGATTTCGGTTCACAGGATTTGCTTCCTCAGTTGGCATCTGCAGTGAGAAAAGGACAGATTTCTAAATAAAATTATATATCATATTGAAACAAATCCTTCAGAGGATCTTGCTGTCTCTTAGGAAGGAAAGAAAAATACAATAAAGCCACATTAAATTGTATTTCATTAAAAAGGTGCTAAAATTATTTATTGCTGCACAATGCTTATCAAAATGTGAGAAAGCTGTACGGAAGGAAGGGCTTACAAGGTGAAAGAATGGAACCCCTCAAAATAGAAGCATGAGGATTAATATAACAAGAAAAGAATCAAAGAGAATTTTATTTGTTTGTTTGTTTGCTTGCTTGCTTGCTTGCGTGCTTGCTTGCTTGCTTGCTTGCTTGCTTACTTGCTTGTTTACTTACTTACTTACTCACTCACTCACTTACTTATTTATTTATTTATTTATTTGTAGTTTGTTCATTTGTTCACTTATTTATTAATTTATAGGCTCCCCTCTCACTTTCCAAATTATGTACATATGGATGAATTTCTGAGGAAACAAATAATACAAACTCTTTATATCAGGATCAGACTCAGATGGCGATGGCATGACGTTGGCACACTCAGTTTAAGATTTTGAAAGGCAACAACCATTAAACCTAAGGAGTCTATCTAAAAGGTTTATTTATTTATTTATTTATTTATTTATTTATTTATTTATTTATGCATGCATGCATGTATGTATGTATGTAAATCAAATTCATATGGCTGCCCATCTTAAAATGTGTCTCTGTATGGCATACAACAATTAATTGAAACAATAAATATATAAAACAACCCTTTAAAAATATAAACACCATTGTTGTTATTAAACAAACAAACAAACAAACTACAAAGCCAGAATGACTTTCTCAGCCATTTCTCAATGGCTGTGATGGAGGGCAGAGCCCCCAATTAATTCCCACTTACTGTCAAAGCAATATCAAGATGTATTTTTCTGCTCTATTTCCAGGGTATGCTTTTCCATATTATGTCACCTTGAGCACTCTAATGTGTTCTGAATAAAGTTGTGAGCTAACCCCAGGAGCTTACTGGCTACTTTCCAGGGACAAGAATATTCCTTTAACGAGTCCATATTTACTTTCTTCTGCAGTAGTTTTTACAGCTAACTTTTTATTTATTTGTTTGTTTGTTTGTTTGTTTATTTATTTTGTCCAATACACAATGAGGGTTTTAGTGGATATATATCTATATACACATAATAAAATACATGATGAAGGTTATAGAGGAGATACTCATAGTAAAATATATCTAAGAAATAATAGAAAAGAAGATAAAGTAATAGAACATATCAATGAAAGAATAGAAGAAGAGATATAGGAATAGAAGAAAGGTATAGGAGATATAGGAGAGCAATAGGACAGGGGACGGAAGGCACTCTAGTGCTTTGGTAGTAAAACATATGAGTTGCGATATAATACCGCCAGTGGTCTTAACCCCCCCGGCGCATTTTTCAGGAGGCCTGGGGGACACGGAGATCGGCGGCGGCGGCATTTTGGAATCGGCCGAGATCTCGCGATGCTTCGCGAGATCTCAGCTGAATTATCACACCAGAGTGGTCTGATCAGTGACGCGTCCAGGCGGAGCCCGCCGGCCCTATAAAGGGCTGGCAGGCTTGGAATCGTCCTTTTCGCCCGGACTCCGTCTTTGCAGACACCCGCCCGCCCTCCCTATCTTGCAGTGTGCCACTCGGGGTCGCCCTATGGGGCCGAATAGGAATTTTTGGCGGTCCTGGCGTTTTAGCCGGGACCGTTTTTTCGCCTATTCCACACTGTGGAGACGGATAAGCGGCTAGGGGGTGCTTGCACCTGTTTTAGGTTAATTGGCTTACCTTTGGTCATTTGGGTAGGCAGGTTAGGGGAGGAAAACTGGGTGGTGGTTTAGCAACTCTGTGTTCTCCGTTGGGCATCTTTGGGGATGATTGACAGGTTCTCTCCAAAGGCTTGTGGTTTTGGCGACCTGAGCAGTTGGGGGGAACCTGTCTTTGGGTCCCGCCCATTTAATTCCCCTTGTTGGGGTTAGCCGGCGGGACCTCCCATGTACAAGTGCATGGCAAGGTCTCAGGTGAGGGAGTGGTCCCTCACCTGGATTAGCATGGAGCTGCGCCCATAAGTTGCCCCGGAAGTTTATTCTACGTCATTTTCCGCCCCGGAAGCAATTGTTTGACCCTGCGGGTCCTTGTTAGGGTTATAGTTAATTATGCTAATTATGCAAATGTATTTTAATAAAAATGACCCAGTTTTAAATCCAGCTCTTGTGTCCGTGTCATTACTCCGCCTCTCCTGCAATACCTGGCTCGCTACAATATCCAATTAGAAGGCTGCTGGTTCAAAACCTGGCAGAATCTGGCTGATATTTTTTTTATATTACTCTTTTCTTTCTCTAAGCTTCTTACTTTTCCATGTGTAGCAGTAGTAGGAAACCATTCTGCTAATTTTCCAGCAACATGAGATGGAAGAGTTTCACCCTTCACTCCTAAATAGCTGTGATAAACCTATTTATATGGTGATCACATTGAATTTGGTGACATATTTGTTACCGTTAAGGAGAAGTAGAACCCACATATTATCCTTAAGTCCCTTTTTCTAAACCAGTGGTTCTGTCCTTGAGCTTGGATGACAGAATCATTTTTTATGCCTTGGATATAGACTGCTGTTAGCAAATACAAAGCTTGTATAGAAAAAAATACTGCATTCATCCATAATGTTATAAATAAGGAGAGTGCAGTCCAGGTCTGTGGAAGACCAAGTGCAATGGAACTTAATTAGATAGCAAGAAAAACATCAACAAATTTCTGCACCAGCCACAGAAAGTTGCTGTGAAAATATTTGTGAGACTTTGGCAGTGTCCAGAATCACAGTTCATCTTGTTTTGTTTTTCCTAATTTCCTGTCTCTTTTTAAGAGTATCTCTCTTTTTAAGAGTATAGAGTACAATATAGTTATTTAATTTTTTTCTTGTTCAGATACAGTTTCTTTCTTTTTTTTTGAAAATTTTTTATTGGTTTAAAATATATATATACACATTTACAAAACGTAACAAAAAATAAAATAAACAAAAAATAAAACAAAACAAGACTAAACAAAACACATGCAGACAAAAATGATAATAAATTATGATCATAATATTAATTAATTAATTACTTATTTAAGTACAATAAACAATATTAACTATAACAATAATTTTTTTCTTGTTCAGATACAGTTTCTAATCTAATGATGATTGTATAGTTTTCAGATATATCTGTTACTCATTGCTATTGAAATGCAATGTTTCTTAAGGGTATTTAACCCTTACCCTTTTAAAAATAAATTCTATACGCAGATCCACTCCCCTCAATATCTTCTAAATTCTAAACTTCCTTAATTATATCATTCATTTAAATAAACTACAAATCTTTTTAACTAATTTGTTCTTACTTTCCTCTTTCATAAATTATCTTCTACTAACAATTATATATTTACATGTATTAGAAATTGGAAATTAAAAGTTTGGATTACAAATAGAACACACGATATAAATGGTAACAATAAGGATACTTTTTACTTACATAGTTTGAGCAATAGATTATTGATACAAAGAATTTTATGTATTTTATGTATTACTATGTTCAGTACTATCATTTTCCCAAACCCCTAGATTTTGTATCCTTCCCCCCACCTTCTTTCTCCTCCTGTTTATATTTCCCTCTCCCTTTTTTTTACTAATAAATAAACTATTTTTTAAAAAAATTCAAAGCAAGGGTGATACTGTATTCAAATTTTTCCTCTACCGGTTCTTTTTTAAAAATAATCTTTATTAAGTGATTTAAAAAAAAAAAAAAACATGAAATATATACATATATACACAGTAATAGGCAGCCAAAATTTTTACTACCACACTGTGGGTGCGCCTTATTTGGTGGGTGTGGCTTAATGGTCATGTGACTGGGTAGTTTGGGGGACCGAGGATGTAATGGAGCCCCTCAAATGGCTTGCTTGTTTGAATGTTGTCACCAGGAGGGTGAGTGATCACTGTTTTTATTGTTTTTATATTAGCTTTTTATTTTTGTAAGCTGCCCTGAGTCACTAAGGGTAAATGGGTGGCCATACAAATTTTCTTAAATAAATAGATTCAAAATATTCAGTAAGCCAATGCAAGACAATAGAAAAGCCAACGATGACCCCAAGGGCACCTACCATAGAACATCTTACTGCAATAGTTTTTACAGCTAATGCTCTGTCCTACACATTGGGAAGAAGAATCTGAACTCCAAATACGAACTGAATAATCTAATTATCACAGATAATCCCCACTCGGTTAAAGACCTTGGTATACTAATAACAAAAGATTTAAGTACCAAAGCCCACTGCAACAACATAGCCAAGAAGGCTTCAAGAGTTGTAAACCTAATCCTACGTAGCTTCTGCTCTGGCAATCTCACACTACTTACCAGAGCTTACAAAACTTTTGTCAGACCCATCCTCGAATACAGCTCATCTGTTTGGAACCCGTATCGTATCTCAGACATTAACACTCTTGAAAATGTCCAAAGATACTTCACCAGAAGAGCCCTTCACTCCTCCACTCGAAATAGAATACCCTATGAGTCTAGACTTTCAATCCTGGGCCTAGAAAGTTTAGAACTAAGACACCTTAAACAAGATCTAAGTATTTTCCACAAGATCATATGCTGCAACGTCCTGCCTGTCGGAGCACACAACAGATTTAAACTTAATATTAACCGCTCCAAACTTGACTGTAAAAAATATGACTTCAGTAACTGAGTTGTCGAAGCATGGAACTCATTACCGGACTCCATAGTGTCATCCCCAAACCCCCAACACTTTACCCTTAGATTATCTACGGTTGACCTATCCAGATTCCTAAGAGGTCAGTAAGGGGCAAGTACAAGTGCACTAGAGTGCCTTCCGTCCCCTGTCCTATTGCTCTCCTATATCTCCTATACCTTTCTTCTATTCCTATATCTCTTTTTCTATTCTTTCATTGATATGTTCTATTACTATACCTTCTTTTCTCTTATTTTTAGATATATTTTACTATGAGTATCTCCTCTATAACCTTCATCATGTATTTAGTGGGTATATAGATATATACCCACTAAAACCCTCATTGTGTATTGGACTAAATAAATAAATAAATCTTTTTGGATTTGGCTTTCAGGGTTGGACTCATACAGGATCTACAAGAGGGAAAACATTAAATGGTCTGATCAGAGGCTTTATGGATTGACAGTTTTCTGTAAGCAAATGGACACTTTTCTAATGTGGGAAACTCAGTTTTAGACCTGGCCAATCTCTGGTACAAGGAGACAACCTGAAGTCTGGAGAAGATGGCTCTGGGACCCTTCTTCCTACCTGCTGATCCTAGACATCTCTCTGGTTTATCAAAGAAGTTCATCAGCTGGAGATTTTAAAAAAAACATTCAGACCAGCAATGATGTATGACCAAAAGTGAATGTGACTGACCATGAGTTGGATGTACACACTAATTTCAAGCATTCCAAAGGTGTTTCTTTGCAATTATTGTGCCCATAAAATTCTGTCCCAGCAACCATGTTCAGAATGATTTTCATTCTTGAGAAAGACAAAATTACAGAGGATTATTTGTCTCAGATATCTGTGATTAATGTACCTCTTAGTTCGATATTTGGGTACTCTCAGCATTTGTTCTCTTTGCTACAGAAATATATTGCTAAGGGGTATTAACTTTTTTACTGATCTGAACTAAAACAGGGGTCTCACTTTAAGACTTGTGGATTTCAACTCCCAGAGTTCTTTGCTTTGTGGCTGAGGAACTCTGGGAATTGAAGTCCAAAAGTCTTAAAGTGGCTAAGGTTGGAACTAAAGGGCACTCCCTGGTGAGAAAAAAGTTCCCTGAAAATGGGCTCCAGAATGAGTCCAAAAGCTTGGAAGACTACTGTAAATGTGTGATCCCAGTAACTGACCCAGATTGGATCCTGAAAGAAAGAAGCTGGAATTGTAAAGCAAAATACAGTTCAGTCTGGGGAATGATTGGCAATAAGGCAGAAAGCCATACTAAAGTTCATGTTGTATCCTGAAATGGCTACCTTGTAATTCCTGTAAATAGTTTGTTCCTCTTTCCAGCGCTGTCTGAGCCGAAGCAGGAAGTCGCTCCTGATTGGCTCAGACGCGGCCGGCTCTAGCTTTGGCGGGAACCGCAAATGTATAAAAGGAGCGGTTTCTCCAAGCAGAGTCAGTCGGTACTCGCTGAATTGTCACTTTGCCTTGCTGAGCTGTCACTTGTTCTCTGAGCTGAATAAAAGTACCGATTGCTTGAACCCTGCCTCTGGGTCTACTTCACTGGTGACGAACGGACGGAAGAAACATCGCGTGCAACATGAACAAAGTCCAGATCGGCCAGGCTCCGGAACTCTTCGATCCCGAGAAAACAACCTGGGACGAATACATGGCCACCTTCGAGATCTTCCTCGAGGCGGCGGGAATACAGGACGCCGAAGCCGATCGCAGACGGGCTATTTTCCTTAATTACTGCGGCCCAGAAATCCGTGGACTTGCCCAGACTCTCACCGAACCGCAGCAAGCAAGAACCGTAGCGTGGGACGTCCTACAGGAAAAGCTAGCGAGCCATTTCAAACCGACCAAACCAGCCATGGTTTTTCGGCATCAATTTTCCATGATGGCTCAGAAGGAAACCGAGTCAATCAACCAGTTTACAACGCGGCTTCGAACGGTACTTGCTCAATGCAAGTTTAAAGACCCGGAAGCTCGCCTCACCGACGCCCTGGTTTTCGGCATGAAAAGCGCCACAGTGAGAAATAAACTCCTCACCGAAGAAGAGCCGACTCTACAGACCGTGATTACACTAGCGCAAACCGCAGAAGCAGCCGACGCAGCAGCTAGAGAATTGAAAGAGCACGGAAGGCGAGAACTCATTGCCAAGATTGACTCCGCGTCTCCCCGCGCCGTGGAAACAGACGACCTCAGCCAACCAGCTCACAGCGGGGACAACTGCCTCCTGGTACAAGACCAGCCGAGACACCATAGAGCTACTCACCCAGCCCCCTGCACGGGCTGCCGGGGAAATCACCAGCGCCATCGATGCCCTTTCCGAGACGCTACGTGCCACCGCTGCAACCGTAGAGGCCACATCGCCATCGCATGCAGAGCAACAGCACCAGAAGAAACATTCGCCACACCGCAATACCAGCGACCACAAAACCAGACCCCCCAATCGCGAGAAAGGAGACCGTTCCGCAACTCGGGTCAAAGGAACTACTCAACCGCTAACCGCGACTACTATAGAGGTAACTCTCAATTTTCCGTGAATAACACGGCAACCAAAAAGGGGGCTAAAATTGTTATCTCACTGTTACTAAATAACCAGCCTTGCTCAATGGAGCTGGATACGGGCTCTAGATATACCATCATGCCTTGGGAGAAGTTTAAACTGTATATGCCTAATGTGTCTAAGGCTGATCTAAATCAAACCTCTTTGGTGATCAGAGACTTTCAAGGGGGGGTAATCTCGGTCCTGGGAACAGCAAATGTACCTATTGCATTCAAAAATGTTAAATGTACCCTTCCCATGCTTATTGTAACGGGGGCCAAGCACTCTCTTCTGGGTTTAGCGTGGATGGAACCGTTGGGGATCGAAATTTCGGGTGTGTGTAATGTAAACTGTGATAATATGCCTAACTTTGTGAAAGAGTTCCCTGAAGTGTTCAGCCCCACCTTGGGATTGTATAAGGGGCCCCCTATATCATTCTCTATTGACCCCAAGGTCCCACCGATCAGACTAAAACCTCGCAGGGTCCCCCTTCCGCTTCTCCCCAAACTAGACATACAGCTGGATAAACTCATTAGCCAAGGTATTTTGGTCCCTGTGGAACAGGGGCCATGGGAAACTCCCATAGTTACACCTCTGAAGCCAGATGGGTCCTTAAGAGTTTGCGCTGATTACAAATCGACCCTGAATAAGGCACTCCAACACCACCCCTACCCCATTCCGGTTGTGCAACAACTTCTACACTCCCTGGGGGAGGGGAAAAGGTTCGCAAAGATCGACCTGGCGCAAGCTTACCAGCAACTTCCGGTCGATGAACAAACAGCAAACGCACAAACAATTGTAACGCACAGGGGGGCTTTCAAATTCACGAGGTTACAGTTTGGGGTAAGCATAGCCCCAGGAATATTCCAGAGCATTATGGAACGCCTATTGTCAGGGGTAAATGGGGCCATTCCATACTTTGATGACATCTTAATTGCAGGGGAAAACCAGGAACAAGTAAACAAAAGAATAAGGGAAGTACTTAAGAGGTTACAGGACAAAGGATTAAGAATCAAGCCTGATAAATGTGTCTGGGGAACCAACAGTATAGAATTCCTAGGATATAAAATAGATAAAGAAGGTATCCACCCCACAACAGAAAAGCTGAGAGCAATTAGAGAAGCCCCAGAACCACGAGATAAGAATGAGCTGCAGGCATTTTTAGGCCTCCTTAATTTTTATTCCGTTTTTTTAAAGCAGAAGGCAACAGTAGCAGAGCCTCTCCATCGTTTACTCCAGAAGGAAGCCCGCTGGACATGGGGGAAAACTGAACGTGAAGCTTTTTCTCAAATAAAGAATTTATTAACTTCTAAAAGTGTAGTAGTCCAATATAGTGCTTCACTACCCATTAGGCTCACGTGCGACGCTTCGCCGTACGGCATAGGAGGAGTCCTAGCTCACGTTCTACCTAATAAGACAGAGGCCCCAATAGCATTTTTCTCAAGAACCATGACCAGCACAGAGAGGAATTATAGCCAGTTAGACAAGGAGGCTCTAGCTTTAGTGGCAGGGGTAAAGAAATTTCACAATTATATTTTTGGAAGAAGTTTTGAACTAGTCACTGACCACAAGCCCCTACTAGGTCTGCTAGCCCCCAACAAGCCCACTCCACCTTTTATGTCTCCAAGACTAATCAGATGGGCTCTTTTCCTCTCAGGGTACCAGTATGAGCTCACCCACAAGGGGGGGAAGGAAATCAATCACGCAGACGGCCTCAGCAGGTGCCCCATAACAGACTTAGTGGAAGACCCTGTTCCTTCCACAGATGTGTTAATGATAGAACTCGAGGATAACCCACTAACCACGGCCAAAGAGGTAGCTGCACACATGCAGCAAGATCAAATTCTTAAACAAGTGGTGAACTGTGTTCTAAAGCAGTGATTTTCAACCTTTTTTGAGCCGCGGCACACTTTTTACATTTACAAAATCCTGGGGCACACCACCAACCAAAATGACACAAATCTAATAAATAAATAAATAAATAAATAAATACATACATACATACATACATACATACATACATACATACATACATACATAAATAACCCCCTCATATATATAATCCCATGTAACATCCCCTTATACATACAGTCAATCATCAATCATCCCTCCTGAAATTTATACCGCTGTCTCATTTATGGGTACTTCTCCTGTCTTTCCCCCTTTTCTCTCTCATGTTTCTCATTTCTCTCTCTTCGTCCCTTTTTCCCTCATTCCTTCTCCCTTTCACTTCTCCTCTTTTTCCATCCCTGTCTCTCTCCCCCCCTTATGTGTGTGTGTGTATACACACTCCAACCATTTCCAAAACCAGGTGAGGGCTGGGGTTTAATTCTCTTTTATTCTTTTCAAAAGCAGGTGAGGGCTGGGGTTTTTTTCTTATTATTTGGGTGCTTTTTACCATATGCTTCAAGAATCACCTCTCTCTCTCTCTTGTTTCTCTCTCCTCTCATTCTCTGCCTCAATCATTTTCTCATTTCTCCTCCCCTTTTTGTTCTCATTTCTCTCTCTCTCTCCTTTCCTCTTCCTGTCTCTCTTGCTATCTTTTTTTCTCTCTCTCTCTTGCTTTCTTTCAGTATCTCTTGCTATCTCTTTTTCTCTCTTGCTTTTCTTCTCTCGTGCTTTTTCTTGTTCTTTCTCTCTCTCTGTTGCTCTCTCTCATTCTCTTATTTTCTCTCTCTCTCTCTTTTCTTTCTCTCTCTCTTAGTCTCTCTCTCTCTTGTTCTCTCTTATTTTCTTTCTCTTTCATGCTTTCTCTCTCTTGTTCTTTATCACTCTCTCTCTCTCTCTGTTGCTCTCTCTCGTTCTCTCTCTTCCTTTCTTCTCTGTGGAGGCCAGCGAAGGTTTCCCTTAGTTTGAATGTTCCGAGCAAGCAGCCCCTTTACTGACAGCCCGGGACAGGACTGTGAGAGGGGTGGGCGTTCCCACAGCGCTTGGAGCGGCTAGCGGCCGGATCGCCAGCGCCGCTGCAGCCACCGCTGTGGAAGAAGCCACACCCCAAAAAAGCTTGAGAGAAGGAAGGATCGGGCTGGCGGGGACAGCCACAAGTGGAAGCCTCAGCCCTGGAGCCCCCTCGCGTCCATGGCTTCTCGTCGATGTCTCTGCCTGCCCGATCCGCTGGAGTGCTAATAGCAGCGGCGGGCAGGAGCCCCCCCGCTATTCCCGCCGCCGCCACCGCTATTAGCACTCCCGCGGATCGGGCAGGCAGAGGCATCGATGAGAAGCCATGGGTGCGAGGGGGCTCCAGGGCTGAGGCTTCCACTTGCAGGGCCCCCCCCCTATTCCCGCCGCCGCCGCTATTAGCACTCCCGATGCCGTTGCCACCGTGGGGAGGCAGGGGCAGCCGCGGCTCCCTTTACTCCTACTGCCGCACCTCCCTGCCCCTGCCTCCCCACGGTGCCTCCGGCCAAACGCGCCCCTGGCTTCTCCGCCCTGCCCCATTGCCCGCCCACTCTCCTCCGCCGCCGCCTCCTGCCTTGGGGCGAGGAGTCCGGGACTGTGTGGCTTTGCGCCATGAAGAGAAAACGGCAGCAGGGAAAAGTCGGCCGTTTTCTCTTCATGGCGCAAAGCCACACAGTCCCGGACTCCCGGCCAAACGCGCCCCTGGCTTCTCCCCCCTGCCCCATTGCCCGCCCGATCCGCCCACTCTCCTCCGCCGCCTCTCGCCGCGGCACACCTGACGGTGTGTCGCGGCACACCGGTTGGGAAACGCTGTTCTAAAGGGATGGCAAAATGATGTTGTGAAACCTGAATTGTGTGATTTTAAAAACAAAAGACTTGAGTTATCTTATGTAAAGGGTTGTCTGCTGTGGGGGGATAGAGTGATCATCCCCAGAAGCCTAAGGGAAAAGGTACTCAAAATGTTACATGTGGGTCATCCTGGGATTGTCAGGATGAAGAGCCTGGCAAGGGGGCATTTATGGTGGCCAGGGCTGGATGCTGATATTGAAAGTTGGGTCTCAAAGTGTGAACCGTGCCAAGAGTCACGGCCTAGTCCCCCCAAAACAACTCCGGCTGAGTGGGAACAGCCTGCTGGTCCTTGGTCTAGAATCCACATTGATTTTGCTGGCCCAGTGGGGTCCCAGTATTTTTTAATAGTGGTTGATGCCTTCTCCAAATGGGTGGAAATAATAGCAATGAACAACATAACCACAAGTGCCACCATCAAGGTATTGAGTAGACTGTTTGCATCCCATGGTTGCCCAGATATCTTAGTGTCTGACAATGGGCCACAGCTAACAGCCAGGCAATTCGAATTGTTCCTAGATGGCCTAGGGGTCAGGCATGCCCTCATCTCGCCTTATTCGCCCTGGGCTAATGGATTGGCAGAACGTTACGTGCGGGTGGCAAAGGAGGCATTGCGCAGATCAGGCCCTGGGGATGTGCAACAAAACTTGGACCAATTCTTACTCACCCAACACATTACCCCTAACTCGCACACACATGTAAGCCCTGCAGAGTTATTGATGAGAAGGAAATTGAGGTCACCACTAGACAGGTTAAACCCAAGGTTCTGTGTTAATAATAACCAAATGTGTGTAAAACCTGAAAGAGAAATGTATTTGGGACAAAATGTATATGTAAAAAGTTTTGATGGAAATGTAAACTGGATGAAAGGAATTGTTGTTAAGCAAAATGCACCAAAGACTTATATTGTAAAACTAGAGGATGGTCGTTTGTGGAAACGACACATAGACCACATTCGGAAGCGAACAGAAAATCAATTGACACAAACCGCTGACATGGACTCTCCCCCTTCAACAGACTTTAGCACATTGCCCGAGTTAACAAACATGCAAAGAGACTTATCGGGCCAGGGGGGACCATCCAGCGACGCCGAGCCATCCTCGTCCTCCGAAGCCTTCGTTGGGCCCGCCAGACCAAGTCCACCGCGCCGGGAGAACAGCGGCGAGCCATCCTCCACAGTCGGTGGCGAAGAAGAAATTGAACTGCGCAGGTCAGCGCGAGCTCCTCGGAGGCCCCACCGATTGGACGACTTTGTCACATGGCTTTCGTGATGGATGTGTCCAACTATGAGGGGAGGGGTGTTGTATCCTGAAATGGCTACCTTGTAATTCCTGTAAATAGTTTGTTCCTCTTTCCAGCGCTGTCTGAGCCGAAGCAGGAAGTCGCTCCTGATTGGCTCAGACGCGGCCGGCTCTAGCTTTGGCAGGAACCGCAAATGTATAAAAGGAGCGGTTTCTCCAAGCAGAGTCAGTCGGTACTCGCTGAATTGTCACTTTGCCTTGCTGAGCTGTCACTTGTTCTCTGAGCTGAATAAAAGTACCGATTGCTTGAACCCTGCCTCTGGGTCTACTTCAGTTCACCTGATTTTTCTTCTAGTAGTAAATTAAATTCGTTGGAGACTGATACTTTAACAAGGGTGAGTTGTGGATTCTGCAGGCCCCGATGAGTACTTTGCCTTATAAGAGAGGCTGGAATGTCTACTAAAAGGTTTAATTTTGTTTCAAAGTCCATATCTGTTCTGCTGACTCCTGGCACGAGCCTTCAATTAAATGTAAAAGTAGCAAAAACAGACACACACACAGGAAAAGGCAACAATAGTTTCTTTATTCAAAGAAAAATAGAAGAAAAACCCTCTTTTGAATTCAAAGGGCTCACTTGTAAAAACAAACAAACTTGAATACAGTGAAATAACCAAAACAACAAACTCAAGTCCATTAACCAGTAGCTGTGAATTCATCACAGCTACTCTTCTTCAGACGTTGTAAACTCACTATGATTTATGGTCAGAGTCCTGAAATCCAAACACAAGGTCCTGGGAAAATCCGGAACGGCAATGCAAACTCCACAAGCATGATCAGATAATCTTCCACACTGCGAAGCTGGCACACTGCCCATTTAACAGCAGCCCTAATTACTTGAACCTCACTCAACCACAGGTGGACTCTATTATCTCCTGTAATACTTCCGAAGCTGTTCTCTTCTATGCATAGCTCTACGCATGCGTGGGTCTACCACAGCTTCCTCATCAGAGTCTATCGAAGATAAGGAAGATGATGACTGGTTTCTTCCTGGGCTGCCTACCAGGCCCTCCTCTGAAGGTCCCATCTCACAGTCACTCCCTTCTTCAGAGGATGATTCATTGCCCAAAGCTGTCGGCAGGAAAACAGGCCTGTGACATTTGGATGTTTCACCCACCCCCACCCTCACAGTCCTTGGGGCAGGAGCTGGGCCAGAGCTAACCACAAAAATACCAAATAAAAGCTACATTTACACTGGTACCACATTCCTTTTTTCTTCTCTAGCATAAAACACAGTCTCTAGAGCCAGAATTCAAAACACCAGATTCATATATATATATATTGCACTTTCCCCTTCCCAGAGCTTGAAAAACACAGCATTGCAATCTTGACAGGCTACTGAAAATAATTGGTCTCTATATCTTTTATCTCAGAAGTAGCCATTTTGATATTTATACATCTATCTATCTCTCCCTCTCCCCCCCCTCTCTCATTTCAGTCTTTTTTCCTGCGTAGAATTTTTTTTTCTCTCTTCACTTTCCTTGCCTAGACATCTATCCTTCAATGTCATCCCTCCCCTCTGAACATTCTCATTTTTGCCTCTTTCCTAGCAAACAAACTCACCTGGTACAATATAACTAATGTAGAAAACTGACCTGTGCTAAGCATATTTTTCCTTTTAACACATAGCATTTACTCTTTGCGTGACCTATTCCGTCTTGTCAATTTGCATAACATTTATTTCCCACAGCTAAACACAGCCAGGCGCAACATGTGATCTTTCTGTGTTATTGAAATAACGGCTTTTCTTATCCCTGGAAATCCTGAGAATTGCATTTTAGTGAGGGAGCTCATAGTCAGGTAACCAAAACCCTCTGAGATATCAAGATTTTTTTAAAAAAGGAAGCCAGAAAACTATAAACAGAATGTCCACGTGATATCTTGTTCCCAGTGGTGGGTTGCTGTCAATCCGGACCGCTTCTTTAGAGCCGGTAGCGGAAATTTGGCACTGCTCATCAAACCAGCAGTGATGACCAGCGTTCCATGCTCCTGAACTGGTCTTCTGGTCACCGCAGCTTGCAAAAAACCTTGCACATGTGCAGAAGGTCATTTTTGTGAAGTGAGGTAGGCGTGTGAGAGAAGCAAGCATACGTACACAAAACACACATTTCCATCCCGCCAGTTTATTTTATTTTTATTTTATTTATTCATTTGTCCAATACACAAATACATAGGAAGAAAAATAGACAGTAGTAATATATATAAGGGTGAAATGAAATTGGAGGAGAGGATATATGAAAGAAAGAATATATATATGATAAGTGAGAGAAAGGAAAGACAATTGGACAGGGGACGAAAGGCACATCAGTGCACTTATGTACGCCCCTTAAGTTGAGAAGTAAGTGGAATCCATCCCTGCTCGTGTTTTTCTCAAAACAAGGACTTTGTGTTTATCTGCTAGAGATTGGAATGGCTCTTCCCCCCAGTTGACACGTTACATCTTCCAATATTTCATAATTGTTGCAGGTTGAGATATAATGATCGACGCACTTCTTTCTGAGATATTTTCTACATCATTTATATGCTGGAGTAACTAAAGTGAACAAGGACTCTCCAGTCTCCTAATTATCTTTGTTGCTCTTTTCTGAACACTAGAAAGAGTGCAGAGAAGAGCAGCAAAGATGATTATGGGACTGGAGGCTAAAGCATGTGAAGAACAGTTGCAGAAATTGGGTATGTCCGGTTTAATGAAAATTAGGACTAAGAATGATATGATAGCAATGCTTCGATATTTGAAGGCATCTAAAGGCAGGACAAGAAGCAATGGATGGAAACTAATTGAGATAAATTTCTTGACAGGTAGAACAATTAATCAGTGGAATGACTTCCCTCTAGAAATTGGGGGCATGCCAACACTGCAGGCCTTTCCAAGGAGATTGGACAACCATTTGTATGACTTCCTGCTTGAGCAGGGGGTTGGATTAGAAGATCTCCAAAGTCCCTTCCAACTTTGTTATTCTGTTAAGACAAAGGTTAAAAAAAAATTAGTTTGTTATCATTTTTAAGCATCCATTAGCAGTGGATTTGCTGACAAGTTATGCTGTCCCACAGCAACCAGAAGGCTATACACCTCTGTTATAAAAAGATTAAGCAATTGTGCTGGATGCTTGTGTTAATTAGCCCATAAAATAAATGCATCACTATTTCATAAATTGTTTTCCCCCTCAATTGTTTGGGAGGTTATACACTTATACACTTCTCTCCACAACAAAGCAGTGCACAGTTTTCTTTGCCTACAGCCTGCTATCTCTAGAGCAGTTTGCCCTAACCTGATGCTCTCTAAATTCCATTGGGAAAGATTGGTTTTGAAGCATATAGTTTTTAAAAAATATAAAAATAAGTGAAGAAGCTCTGCTTGGTTTGAAGCTCTCGGGACATTCTGCAAATGACAGTAAGCTCAAGGAATTCAGAGGGTGGCAAATTGGGAAGGTAGAAATGAAGATCTTCAGTTTTACTCCTTACGAAAAGGCGTTAAAATTACTTCTACAAACTCCCACATACATACCCTTCCCCATTCTTGCTAAATAAATGGAATGAAACAATATTCCCCAGCAACAAGGAGATACATCTTCCATGCCTTTCATGGGGATAGGCTTATTATGTCATTGGCAATGATTCATGGTTTATAGTACTAATGTGCGGTTCCAAATGAGATGGGAGAGAAAAGGCCCAGAGTGTTCTCTGATGGAGGAGGGAAAAGGCTGCTGCCTTTAGAAGCCTTTTATCTCTTCCACCCACTGAGCCAGTTATACTTAAGAGGGAGATAAAGCCCATTGGCTCAGGAAGGGTGGCTGAGGATGCCATTAACTTTTTATTAGCTGGAATGACTATATTGGGCTGCAGCTGAACAGGAAATCTCTGTCTGGAGCAGACGGTCGTGGTTTTGTCACCTTGCCTTTGTCGAGCTGGAAGTGACGTGGTACAGTCATGACGCAGGAGCTGTGCCTCCTCGTTCAAAGCTCTCCAGCTGGGAAAAGAGTGTACAGTGGTACCTCTTCCTACAAACACCTCTACTTATGAACTTTTCTGGATAGGAACCGGGTGTTCAAGATTGTTTTGCCTCTTCTCAAGAACCTCCGAAACTGTAACTGGAAAAGGCAGGGAGAAGCCTCCATGGGGCCTCTCTAGGAATCTCCCGGAAGGAAATGGGACTGGAAAAGGTGGGGAGAAGCCTCTGTGGGGTCTCTCTAGGAATCTCCCAGGAGAAAGGGAGTCTGGAAAAGGCAGGGAGAAGCCTCCATGGGGCCTCTCTAGGAATCTCCCGGAAGGAAATGGGGCTGGAAAAGGTGGGGAGAAGCCTCTGTGAGGCCTGTCTAGGACTCTCCCAGGAGGAAATGAGGCTGGAAAAGGCAGGGAGAAGCCTGAATGGCGCCTCTCTAGGAATCTCCCAGGAGGAAATGGGGCTGGAAAAGGTGGGGAGAAGCCTCCATGGGGCCTCTCTAGGAATCTCCCTGGAGGAAATGGGGCTGGAAAAGTTGGGGAGAAGCCTCCGTGGGGCCTCTCTAGGAATCTCCTGAGAAGAAACAGGGTCTCCACCCTCCCTGTGGTTTCCCCAATCGCACGCATTATTTGCTTTTACATTGATTCCTATGGGGAAAATTGCTTCTTCTTACAAACTTTTCTACTTAAGAATCTGGTCACGGAACGAATTAAATTCATAAGTAGAGGTACCACCCTTCCCATCAGTCAGTGCCATAAGTTACTATTGGGAGTAGAATCTGCCCCTGAGTTGCAGGAGGGAGGGGCTCTTTCCCAAGGAGCTAAGAAACAAATCAGGCTTGAGGGGTTGGTGTGCAGAAAGAAGCCAAGGAAGGATCCTACCTAAACCTTCATAGGATGTATCTGATAGTTATACAAAAGGTGCTTTAGTCTGGTAAAAGTCTTCTCAATGGACAAACAGCAATGAAGAAACTACTCTTAGAAATTAATTGCATCATTCTTGGTTCCTCACTGTAATAGCATTGTCAAAAAGGCATTAAAAGTTGTTCACCTAATTTTGCAAAGCTTCTTCTCCGGTAACATTGCACTAATAACCATGGCGTACAAAACCTTTGCCAGACCAATTCTTGAATACAGCTTATTTGCCTGGAATCCACACTGTATAAAGGACATTAATGCAATTGAGCAAGTCCAGAGGTATTTCACTAGAAGAGTACTCAACTCCTCTGCTCGCAATAGAATATTTTATGCCACCAGATTTGAAATTTTGGACCTGGAAAACCTAGAACTCTGATGGCAAAGTCAACACTGACTTGAATGTGTGAACAGAAAACCCCATTTTATCAATCTTCTAGAACAGCGTTTCCCAACCGGTGTGCCGCGGCACACTAGTGTGCCGCGAGACACAGTCAGGTGTGCCGCGAAGCTCCTAGGGAAGCTCCAGCTGGGCGGGGCGCTGCCGGTGCCGGACCACCAGTGCCTCCGACCTGGAGCTCCCACTCGCAGCTGTCCCCCGGCTACTGCCCGATGGCGCTCTCCTGCTGGGCCCCAAAGAAAGAAGGCAGGAGAAAGGAGGCAGGGGCGGGGAGGGGCGGCAGTAGGAGTAAAGGGAGCCGCGGCCACCCCTGCCTCCCCACGGTGCCTCCGGCCAAATGCCCCCCTGGCTTCTCCACCCTGCTCCATTGCCCGCCCGATCTGCCCCCTCTCCTCCGCCGCCGCCTCCTGCCTTGGGGCGAGCAATCCGGGAGTCCAGGACTGTGTGGCTTTGCGCCATGAAGAAAAAACAGCTGACTTTTCCCTGCTGGTGGAGCCGTTTTCTCTTCATGGCGCAAAGCCACACAGTCCCGGACTCCCGGATCGCTCGCTTCTCCGGTCAGCAAAGCCATCTGCCCAGGAAAGCACCGCGCATTGAAAAAGCGTGATGCTTTTCCGGGCAGCCGGCTTGGTGGCTGGAGAAGCGAGCGATCCAGGAGTCCGGGACTGTGTGGCTTTGCGCCATGAAGAGAAAACGGCAGCAGGGAAAAGTCGGCCGGGCTAACGGGAGGCAGCGCGTGGCCGGGCGCTGGGGACGTCTGGGAGGGCGAGGGGGCTGATGGCTGCTGCCTCTTAGCTGCAGAGCCGGCGGGCGGAGGTGAAGACAACAGCGTCCTCCACTCTCTCTCCAGCTCTCTCTCTCTCTTTCTTTTTCTCTCTGTTGCCGGCGTGGTGAAAGAGAGAGAGAGAGAAATGAGGGGAGAGAGAATGAGAGAGAAAGAAAGCAAGAGAAAGAGAGGGAAAGAAAGCAAGAGAGAGAGAGAAAGAGAGGGGGGAAGGAGGGAGAGGGAAAGACATAGAGGGAGGGAAGGAGGGAGAGAGAAAGAGAGCAAAAGAGAGAGGAAGAAAGAAAGAGGGATGGGGAGAGAAAGAAGGGAAGGAAGGGAGAGAAAGAGGGAGGGAGAAATAGAGTGAAATGGAGGAAGAGATATTTTTTTGTCCAAACTTTTCTTTAGCCCCCCCCCGCCTCCCCCGCCCCCCCGTTCAGTGTTCCCAAGAATTTTGAAAATATGAATAATGTGCCGCGGCTCAAAAAAGGTTGGGAAACACTGTTCTAGAATTCATCATCTTCAATTCTTCAGATGGATCTTCTTGGCTTGCCATCTTAGTTCATGAATACTTTTCCAGGCCCCCTTCCAGACTTCTTAATTAATCAGAAGGATGGACTATTTCTCCTTTTTTTCCTGCTTTATTTCCCCTGAAGTTTTTTTGCTTCTTCTGATACAGCCTCTAAATGTCAAATAACCTGGAGTCAAAACAGAATCTAGGCATTTTATAACTAAGAACAAACATCACTCAGCCAATCAGTTTCAGTAAATAACATTAGTTTTTAAGTACTGTATGGATCCATATTGCTAGCTTTGCACAATAGTAAGAGATTTAATTCCCCACTGCATGTTTTAAGCAAGCTGTTCTCTCAGCTTCACTCCTTCAATAAGGGGGAAAATAATATTGACTCTGTCTGATAAAGAATGTTGCAAGGCAGACAATCTGCCTTTGTGACACAGTTTGAATAATTAAGAGCATCATGTGAATCCTAAACATCATTAGGATTGTACATCTATCGTCTCAGAATGGGCTATAAAATTTCTCCACTAACAACTTAGGTGGTACATGGAATTAATCTGATGTATAGAATATATTTTTGGTAAAACAAAAAATAGCTATAATGCACTTATTATAAAAACGCACAGTGCAGGCATGATTATTATCAATGGCATACAGTAAAATCTATTGTAAGGTTTTGTAAAATGTTTTTTTGTAAATGTTTTTTTAATTTATTCTTCACAGTTTTCATATATATACCAATGCATATACCTTAAAATATATCAAACACAATTTTTAATACATTTTTATCCAATCAATCATGAATTAATATCCTTTTCTTGCATTTACCATATTTTTCGGAGTATAGGACACATCTTTTTCCTCCCTAAAAGAGGCTGAAAATTCAGGTGACTCTTATACTCTGAATGCAGCTTTTTTCGAAGCTTTTTTTCCCCAGCCCTAACTCTAACTCTAAAAAACTCTTTGCAGAGTTTTTTTCATTACTCTAATTTGCTCTAAGTAAGTTTCTTTCCAGCCCTAACGAGGTGCTAACGATGTTCCCAGCTCTTACTGCTTGCAAACTCTCATTGTTACTCATCGTATGATTAAGGCATTCAATTAGGATTGGGAAGATACAGATTCAAGATTATCTTCAGCCCTGGAAACTTGTTGATACCTTAGCACAATCACTGTCCTTATCTCAGAGGTTGTAACTGTGACCAATGTGAAAAGCAAAACAGAAACTGGACAAACCAATGAACAAGCCACATAAGACGAGTGGTAATGCTGACCAGTCACGCAGAAGAGGGTCCATGGCCCTGGTTCCCAACATGGGACCCATGCCCCACAGGGGAGCAATTTGATTTTTAATGGGGGCAGTTCGAACCTTGTTTAAACCAAGTTAATGACCTTTTAAGCTTGCTCTGCATGTGTAGAGTTCAGTTTTTGAATAGTAAGAATTATATGTCATGTGGGGGGGGCATCAGGATTTTGAAGATGCTTGGGTGGGGCATGGCCCAAAAAAGGTTGGGAACCACTGGTCTTTGGCCTTCTTCTTCCTTCTTGCAGATACTATCTCCTTTTATTATGTTTGTGTACTACACCTCTAGGAAAGAAGCCTATTTCATCATAATTTTTCAGCACTTCTGCACATTTGAAAAACTCTAAGCCATATCCAGGGCAGAGAGAAGATTTATCTCTCATTGCACCAATATTTTTCGACTGGCAGTTGTGTCTCATTTTTCTTAATAGCAAGATTGGTATCTGTGCTTTTATGAATGCAATGTAATCGGGATCTAATATGTATGAATTGGGACTTATATCCTCCCACGTTTTTGTTAGAGAACATGAACAGGCAAATTATTAATGTGTATCTTAAATGAAAGAGCTGCCTTGATGGAGAATCTGCTCTTAACCACACAGGAAAAGGCAAGAATTTGGGAAGGCTGGATTTCATGTTAGTAAACTATAAATTTGCATTAAAAAATAATGAGATGAAGGAGGGAAAAGAATGGAAACCAGGGATAAATTTTCCAGAGGTAGCCCGATTGGATTATAAGCATATCCAACTCACACTTCCATAGGTCGGCGGAGAATTGATTAGATTATGATAGATTATGTTATTCCCAGTTCTTTGCACAGTAACCAATATGAAGGAAATTCATGGAGATTAGGAATACAGTGGTACCTCTACCTAAGAACACCTCTACTTACAAACTTTTCTAGACAAGAACCGGGTGTTCAAGATTTTTTTGCCTCTTCTCAAGAACCATTTTCCACTTAGAAACCCGAGCCTCCAAAACTGTAACCGAAAAAAGGAAGGGAGAAGCCTCCATGGGGCCTCTCTAGGAATCTCCTGGGAGGAAACAGGGCCAGAAAAGGCGGGGAGAAGCCTTTGTGGGCCTCTCTAGGAATCTCCTGGGAGGAAACAGGGCCGGAAAAGGCGGGGAGAAGCCTCCATGGGGCCTCTCTAGGAATATCCTGAGACAAAACAGGGCCGTAAAACGTGGGGAGAAGCCTCCGTGGGGCCTCTCTATGAATCTCCAGGGAGGAAACAGGGCCTCCACCCTCTCTGAGGTTTCCCCAATTGCACATATTATTTGCATTGATTCCTATGGGAAAAATTCCTTCTTCTTACAAATGTTTCTACTTAAAAACCTGGTCATGGAATGAATTAAGTTTGTAAGTAGAGGTACCACTGTACTTTACAGTTCTTGGGTTGTCATGGTTCAAATAGGTATGGAGTGTTTGTGCTGTCATTTCTTTTCATCACCTCTGTATTTCTGAGTTAGGTTCTCCACTCAAATTTGTGCTCAGTGAGTGTGCAATAGACCAGTGTTCCCCAACCTTGGCAACTTGAAGGTATCTGGACTTCAACCCCCAGAATTCCCTAGCCAGCATTCGCTGGCTGGGGAATTCTGGGAGTTGAAGTCCAAATATCCTCAAGTTGCCAAGGTTGGGAAACAGTGCAATAGACTATATAAGTGGAGAAGTGTCCCAGCCCATAACTTTTGAATACATTCTTTACCAGCATCAGCCATCATGATATCAGACTGAAGCCATCATTTGGAATTAGAGACTTTGGCCTGCTACAGTAGAATAGTACCATTGTTACTGGGAGGGGTAGTTGCATGAGAGGGAAAGTTACTAGCCACAACAAATTCCTTTCTTAGAGTCCAAGGTCATCCTTTGTTCTACACCAGTGGGTGTAAGCAAGAGGTCAGTGGAATCCCTGCAACCAGACTGGTCCTTGTGATGAACTTGTGAGTGTGGAGATGAGGGATGAACCTTAACCTGGGTGGGGTACTGGAAGGAAGTTAGTATCAGGATGGCTACAGTGTAACCAACATGTCTCTGTTAATAAATCGAACCTTGGATGAGAGAAATGATCTGGAACTGATTTATTTCTCAGATGCTATTTGGAGCACTGACACATGGCCATTCAAAAGGAATGATAGAAGATCAAAGACTACAATAACTCATCCTCACATTTTAATGTCCTTAATATCACATGCATAGGTTACAGACCTACTACAGATTAGCAGCATATAGAAATCTACAGGTTACCTATGCATTCTAATATGTAGACCCTACTATCAGGCTAAATTCCAGATTCTGAATGGAAGCTAGCTAGCCAACTATATATTTCCACTCTTGGTGGCCCAAGTGATGCTATATGGTCACTCTCTCACAGTGCCTGGAGGCTGTGGGGCCTGGATGGGAGGACAACAGGCTTTGACTGAACCCTTGGAAGACTCAAAGTCAACGGGACTTTGGGATCTGGGACTTTGTCATCATTTTCTCTGGATGGGATGGTACAGACAGACAGACAGACCTAAAAACACTGAGTATTCTGGAAATATTCCCTTCTGGATAATAGAAAAACATTAGTTTGGCTGTTTGGGGGAATGTTTCCATTTACCACAGTTTAATCCTCTGAACAAAAAATGGTCCAATCAACGAAGCAGTGGAAGTGACGTGCCGGTGTCTGGAGGCTGTTAGGGCCTGGATGGGTGCCAACAGACTCAAACTCAACCCTGATAAGACGGAGTGGCTGTGGGTTTTGCCTCCCAAGGACTATCCCACCTGTCCGTCCATCACCCTGGGGGGGGGGAATTATTGACCCCCTCGGAGAGGGTCCGCAACTTGGGCGTCCTCCTCGATCCACAGCTCACATTAGAGAACCATCTTTCAGCTGTGGCGAGGGGGGCATTTGCCCAGGTTTGCCTGGTGCACCAGTTGCGGCCCTATTTGGACCAGGACTCACTGCTCACAGTCACTCCGCAGTCTGCATTGGTTGCTGATCAATTTCCAGTCACAATTCAAAGTGTTGGTTATGACCTTTAAAGCCCTTCATGGCATCGGACCAGAATATCTCCGAGACCGCCTTCTGCCGCACGAATCCCAGTGACCCACAGAGTGGGCCTTCTCCGTGTCCCGTCAACTAAACAATGTCGGTTGGCGGCCCCAGGGGAAGAGCCTTCTCTGTGGTGGCCCCGACTCTCTGGAACCAGCTCCCCCCAGAGATTAGAACTGCCCCCACCCTCCTTGCCTTTCGTAAACTCCTTAAAACCCACCTTTGTCGTCAAGCATGGGGGAACTGAAATATCTCCCCTGGGCCTATACAATTTATGTATGGTATGCTTGTATGTATGTCTGCTTAATAATGGGTTTTTTAAAATATCTTAAATTGTAAATTATTAGATTTGTCATGAACTGTTTTTATTGTGTTGTGAGTCGTCCCGAGTCTACGGAAAGGGGCAGCATACAAATCAAATCAAATCAAATCAAATCAAATCAAATCAAATCAAATAAACAAACAAACAAACAAACAAACAAACAAATAAATAATGTCCACAATCCAAATTTTAAATACAGGTAGTCCTTGACTTGTGACCGGCCACTTAACTATTGATCACATTTATGATGGGCCTCCTGAAAAGGGATTTACAGCCCAGTTTTGAAGTTTCAATGTTGACAAACCCCCCACCCCACCCCCTCACTCCTATCGTCACATAACCACATTTTGGGCACCCGGCAACCATCCCAGATTTAAGACTGTCTACAGCACCCCACAATCATGGTTTACTTCCAGTTTCAGCAAAATTCACCCCATTGCAAACCATGGGCTCGCTTAACAACTTCAGCATTTGCTTAATGACCATAATATTCACTTTAGGACTTCTGCATTTGTTTTACAACCGCTGCATAATCACCACAAAAAGGTCTCAAAAATGAATCCAGCCACATGCTAACCCATTTTACAACCCATCCTGACTTACAACTGTTCATTTTAAAAGTTTTGTTAATTTATAATGTGACATACCCAAAGAATACAAAAGCAAATGTTAGGAAATTAGGAAAGGGGAAAGGGAAGTAGATAGTGGGGGAAAGCAAGGGACAAAGGAAAAAAAAGTCATCGACTTCCAGTTCCTTTGGTGTGGTAAAATAAGGCATTAAGATCTACCCTCAATTTTTTTACTTTTTCATACTAACAGAAGCTAACCATTTTTATAACAACAGAACTATCTAATCAGTAAAACCCAAAACCAAAGTTTCATTTCCTTCCCCACCTCTACTGTTAATTGACAGGATCAATTACAGTTGTAAATCAAGGATTATTTTAGAAAACCATGGCCCAATTTTATAGAAATTAGGGCAGGGACCTGGAAGACGCATGCTCTAAAACTTATATTTTGCTTATACTACCGTGTTTCCCCGATAGTAAGACCCCCCCGATTGTAAGACATATGGGGGGTTTCAGGGGGGTTGGCTAATATAAGCCATACCCCGAAAGTAAGACATATGTCTTACTTTCGGGGAAACACGGGGGTATTGCCGGGGGGGGAGCCCGATGACCAGCGCCGTCCTTCGCCTCGCATTTCCGGGTTGGCGAGCCTGGATTAGAAACATAGAAGAATTCTCCATCTTCCGCTGAAGGGGTTGTGGCGTTTCGGACCAGCGCCATCTTTCGCTTTGCCAAGCCGGGGAAGAGGCGGTGGCGGCGAGGCGAAGGACGGCGCTCCCCTCCGCTCGGCTCGCTTCGGACCAGCGCCGTCCTTCGCCTTGCCGTGGCGCCACCGCCTCTTCCCCAGCTTGGCAAAGCGAAGGACGGCGCTGGTCCCCGCTAAGCCTTCTGCGCCTGACTCGGCGAGGCGAGAGGGAAGAAGGAGAAGCGCAAGTGGATGCGGAGCGCCCGGGAGGCATTTATCCACCCGGGAGGCATTTATCCGTCCTTCGCTTTGATGGCGCTGGTCCACCCGCTCGGCTCGCTTCGGACCAGCGCCGTCAAAGCGAAGGACGGATAAATGCCTCCCGGGCGGATAAATGCCTCCCGGGCGCTCCGCATCCACTTGCGCTTCTCCTTCTTCCCTCTCGCCTCGCCGAGTCAGGCGCAGAAGGCTTAGCGGGGCTCCCCGGGCAAAGGCCGGGGCGCGGCGGTGGGCAAGGGGCATAAAAAAACCCCGGGCAAGAAGAGCCCTCCAGGAACAGCTACCTTCACCCTGTCAATTTGGTGAGTGGAGGCGGGAAACGGCGGGGGGGGTCTGAAAGGACACGGGCGCCGCGACGCTCGCACCTGGCTCCGCGCCTTCCCGGCGCCCGTAGTTCCCTTCACTTCCTTTGCCTCGCGTCCCCCCTGCCCCCCCAATCGTCCGGCCCGTAAAGCGATACGGGGCTGGGGGTGGGTGGACGCCTAACGCCGCCCGCCCGGAGGAGAAGAGGCCTCGCCCAGGCCAAAGCCCGAAGACGAGCCGGCCCCGGTGCCCAGGACAATATAAGACATACCCCCAAAGTAAGACACAGTGGGGCTTTTGGGGGTAAAAAGATAGTAAGACACTGCCTTACTATCGGGGAAACACGGTATTTTGCTTTTTATCCAAGGGAATCATTTGAAATTGAGAGGAAATTAAATCAACATCAACAGGTGAACTATATCAGATTTGATAGAAATGAATACCGTGGCTTCAAACACCTTCATATTTTCTTTAAGAATAAATTTATTTAAAGGATTCAAACTCCTTTGTTTTGCTTTTTTAAAGAATTAAAATTAATCTTAAAACCACTGAAGTAACATATAACACTTGCAGTTGCATTTCACTTAAACTAATAATACAAAAACAAGATACACAGACCAATGAAACTAAAGAAGAAGAAAAATGTAAAAGGAGAATAGTTGTCCATTTTCCTCCTCAATGAATGGGAAAGATTGGAAAAATATGCTACTGTGCCATGTAGGTTTAATTCAATGTTTATAAAGCTAAACAGTATAACCATATTATTCGGAAACTATTTAACAAGTGGTTTTTAAACTCCTTTCATTTCTGATGTTATCTTAGCGGTGCTGTGTAAATCTTCAAAGGAGATTTCTTTTTGATGAAGTCTCAAGAGGAATCCCTGCCTTAAAGCTGTTCCCTGAATCAACAGGACCTCTTTGCTTCTAAGAGCAAAACTAAAGCAAAGCAAGTTGCGTCTCTAGATCCAATGCACTCTCTTCTCAGCCTGGTTTTTCTAGACCTGTGAATGGAAACAGTGGTGTTATGACTGGTCTACATCCAGCTCAGCTGACCATGGATTTTGAAGAGCGAGAGACGGATGTGTATTGGTATCCTAGGCCAGTGTACTTGACATCTGAGCCTGAGAGTAAGAGTGATGAGGACTTAGAGACTGAGGATCAATTGGAGACTGTAGCGCCCACAGTTATGGTATTAAGTGAGTCAGAAGAGGATTGGAGGAGCCCATGTTAGATGCAAGAGTGAGGAGGACGATGTACAGACATGAGTATTTAAGAAGGAAAGGGTCTTTGCATTAGTAGCTCTATGGAACTCTTGGCCACGCCTTGTCCCTATATAAGCGAGAGGCTTAGGAGAAATGGCCATGGTGACCAACATTTGAAAAATCATGGTGGTGTGTGAGCTCCAGAGTTCCAGGAACACTTTATGCTTTCAGATTGCTCTGACTCCTGTAAATCTGCATCTTCTGAAATAGATTCTGGAGAAACTGTAAGTCCAGTTGATTGACAGAATCATTGCAAAAGAATTCCCCCTATTGAGTTTTGGCTTCCGGCCAGGCACCTGTTCTTATCTCAGAGATTATTAAGCTGGGAACAATGCCAGAATGGACTAATTTTGAGTTGACACTATTAACCATTTTTCACCTGAACGTTTTGTAATCAATATAACTTTTTTCCTATTATGCTTCAAGTGTGTGTGTGTGTGGGTGGGTGGGTGGGTGTGTTAATTTAATTTGTTGGCCTGCCTAGAAAGAACAAGAGGCAAGAAAGGCAGGCTAGAGATCAGCTATTGTGGTGTTTCTCAACCTCAGCAAGGTTAAGTTGTATGGACTCACCAAAGGTTCTCCCAACTTCCAGGCCTCATCAGAGTTGAAAGAGAACCCAAGCCAGGGATGAAAAATGATTATTCTTTCCTAGAGGTGTAGTACACAAACATAATAAAAGGAGATAGTATCTGCAAGAAGGAAGAAGGCCAAAGATCAGTGGTTCCCAACCTTTTTTTGGCCATGCCCCACCCAAGCATCTCCAAAATCCTGATGCCCCCCCCCACATGACATATAATTCTTACTATTCAAAAAGTGAGCTCTACACATGCAGAGGAAGCTTAAAAGATCATTAACTTGGTTTAAACAAGGCTCCAATTGCCCCCATTAAAAATCAAATTGCTCCCCTGTGGGGCATGGGTCCCACGTTGGGAACCAGGGCCATGGACCCTCTTCTGCGTGACTGGCCAGCATTACCACTTGCCTTATGTGGCTTGTTCATTGGTTTGTCCAGTTTCCATTTTGCTTTTCACATTGGTCACAGTTACAACCTCTGAGATAAGGACATTGATTGTGCTAAGGTATCAGCAGCAGATGGGGCTTCAACTGCCACTATTGGTTCTCCAAACCACCTGTGGCTGCTGCTACCAGTTTGCCCGGACAAGGCCAAACTGGTTGCAGTAACCACCAGCGGTTTGGAGAACCAGTAATGGCAGCAGCTCCACCTACCCACCCAGACGTTGCCATTTCTTTCTTTTTAATCCCCTGCAATGTGCAAAGCCTTCTGTGCCTGCACAGAGGGTGCAAAAGCGTGCACATCCGAATCAGTAGGGAAGGTAAGTGTCAACTCTGCTTCCTTTCAGGATCTAGCAAAGTAAAACTCAGAGACCATTGGAGCTTCAAAGAGCACTTTTACTAGACAAGAAATGAACACAGCAAAAGCGAAGCAATGTCGGAAGGGAAAGGCACGCAGACAGCAAATACAAATTTATTTTTTTTATTTGTTTTGTCCAATACACAATAATACACAATGAGGGTTATAGAGGATATAATCAGGTAGAATGTATTAAAGGGGGAATGCAGAATGCAGCTGTGAGAGCAATCATGGGCTTCCCTAAATATGCCCATGTTACACCAACACTCCGCAGTCTGCATTGGTTGCCGATCAATTTCCGGTCGCAATTCAAAGTGTTGGTTATGACCTATAAAGCCCTTCATGGCATCGGACCAGAATATCTCTGAGACCGCCTTCTGCCGCACAAATCCCAGCGACCGGTTAGGTCCCACAGAGTGGGCCTTCTCCGGGTCCTGTCAACTAAACAATGTCGTTTGGCGGGCCCCAGGGGAAGAGCCTTCTCTGTGGCGGCCCCGACTCTCTGGAACCAGCTCCCCCCAGAGATTAGAACTGCCCCCACCCTCCTTGCCTTTCGTAAATTCCTTAAAACCCACCTTTGTGGTCAGGCCTGGGGGAACTGAGATATCTTCCCCGGCCCTATACAATTTATGTATGGTATGTTTGTACGTATGTCTGCTTAATAATGAGGTTTTTAAAAAAATTTAAATTTTTAAATTATTAGATTTGTTATGAACTGTTTTATTGTGTTGTGAGCTGCCCCGAGTCTACAGAGAGGGGCGGCATACAAATCTAATAAATAAATGAATAGATAGATAGATAGATAGATAGATAGATAGATAGATAGATAGATAGATAGATAGATAGATGATAGATAGATAGATAGATAGATGGAAGAGAAAATAAAGGAGTAAAATATAACTATGAGAGAATAGCAGAAAAAGATATAGGTATAGAAGAGAAGATGTAGGAGATATAGGAGAGACAATAAGACAGGGGACGGTAGGCACTCTGGTGCACTTATGTACGCCCCTTACTGACCTCTTAGGAACTTGGTGAGGTCAACCGTGGATAGTCTAAGGGTAAAGTGTTGAGGGTTAGGGGATGATACTAAAGAGTCCGGTAGTAAATTCCACGCTTCGACAACTCAATTACTAAAGTCGTATTTTTTACAGTCAAGTTTGGAGCGGTTAATATTAACCTTGTATCTGTTGTGGGCTCTTGTGTTGTTGTGGTTGAAGCTGAAGTAGTCTTTGACAGGCAGGACGTTGCAGCACATGATCTTGTGGGCAATACTTAGATCATGTTTGAGGCATCTTAGTTCTAAAAACCCTCCCAATGCCCCCCCTAGGGTATCCACCCAATCCCCTGTGTCCATAGGTGGAAGCCGATGGAAGTAGGACATGAGGAAGAAATGCAGAGGCTGACAGTATGTAGATTTCACCACTGACCCAGGCTCTGAATGAGGGATTGCCAGGACAGAGGACGTCTGTCTGATTTCAAGCTTTATTAGTTTGTTAATAAACTACAAAAAACAATAAGAATAATGGGAGGGGGAAGGGAGGAGAAGGGAAAGGAAAAGAAAAAAGAATATTCTTAAGTACAGTGATACCTTGTCTTACGAACTTAATTGGTTCCGGGACAAGGTTTGTACGGTGAAAAGTTTGTAAGACGAAACAATGATTCCCATAGGAATCAATGGAAAAGCTATTAATGCATGCAAGCCTAAAACTCACCCCTTTTGCCAGCCGAAGCGCTCATTTTTATGCTGCTGGGATTCCCCTGAGGCTCCCCTCCATGGGAAACCCCATCTCCAGACTTCCGTGTTTTTGTGATGCTGCGATTTCGCTGAGGCTCCCCTCACTGGGAAACCCCACCTCCGGACTTCTGTTGCCAGCGAAGCGCCCGTTTTTGCACTGCTGGGATTCCCCTGCAGCATCGCAAAAACAGGGAAGTCCGGAGGTGGTGTTTCCCAAGGAGGGGAGCCTCAGGGGATCCCAGCAGTGCAAAAACGGGTGCTTCTCTGGCAACAGAAGTCCGGAGGCGGGGCATCCCAGTGGTGGCGGCTTGGGTTTGTAAGGTGAAAATAGTTTGGAAGAAGAGGCA
Source organism: Erythrolamprus reginae (assembly GCF_031021105.1). Lineage (NCBI taxonomy): Eukaryota > Metazoa > Chordata > Lepidosauria > Squamata > Dipsadidae > Erythrolamprus > Erythrolamprus reginae. The sequence goes on along the minus strand of NC_091951.1, from coordinate 239,841,631 downwards.
AAAAAATCTTAAACCCCGGGTTTGTATCTCGAAAACTTTGTATGACGAGGGGTTTGTAAGACGAGGTATCACTGTACATTGTTTGATATTTGACTTAGAGTGCATTTAAAAAAAAATTGTCATAGTTTTCTCTTTATTACTTAATTATACTTCTCTTTTTATCCCTTCATCTTTACCACTATCCCTTTCCTTTGACAATTTTTTATTTTATTATTTTTAATTTTTTTTACTCCCTAAAATATATAGCCTATTCTTTGTTTATTTTTAACCCTTTCTTATCTTATACTTTTCATATGTTTATTAATATTGTTTTTTTAAAGGATTACTCTATTGTTTAATTGTTAAATCTTTTCTCTCTAAATTGTCCATAATTATTACTTTAATTACAAAGTAAAAGAAGTGATACTAAGATATTGCATAATATTTGTAAACCTCTGAGATATGAAAGGTTCCTACAGGGCTCAAAGTGTGATGTCTGTTACAACAACAACAACTTGAAAACAAACATCCACTCCAACTCCAACCCCCACCCCAAAGGTATCTCCAACATCATCTCCTCTACAACAAAGAACAATAACAACAATGTTAGCCAAGGAAAAAGAAAAAGAAAAGTTACTGGCAGAATCAAATCTTCAGACTATTCAAGATACACTAGCAGTTATTCAAGACTTCATGCAGAAAACACAAACACAAACAAAAATTCAAATGGATACAAATAAAGAAGAAGTGAAAAAATATTTTGAAGAAATGAAAGAAGAGATGAAAAATGAAGTGGGTACCCTGAAAACTGAGCTCAAGAAGGAGATTGGTGAACTTAAAACTGAAATTGGTGAAGTCAAAGGCAGCATGAACGAGATGGATGGAAACATGAAAGTAATACAACAGAACCTACAAGAAAACAAAAAAAAGAATAAAAGCAACAGAAAAAAGAAAATGTTGATTTCAGACTCTCTTTTTTATCTCAATAGAATAAGGTAAATACCATGTAATCTCTACTTCTTTACTTTTACACAGTAATATACAGTGCACTAGCCATTTCTATAACAATGAGGTCATCTAAACAGCAAAACCCAAAATCTAAGTTTAATTTGTTTTTCCCCACCTCAAGCACAAAGTCCACAATCGGTTTCCAAAACTTTGTTCTTTTCTTTAATCAAAGCAGTCAATTTAACCATCTCTGCTGTCCATCAACTTTTGCAGCCAGTCATCCATTGTGAGAATTAAGGTATCTTTCCATATTTTGGGCATAGAACATTCTTGCTGCTGTCAAACATCAAAGTTCAAAAAAAAAAGAGAGAAAATCAAGTTCTTTGTCCATTAAGCGTAAAAGAACTCTGGTTTAATCTTTATATTCACTTTAAGGATCTTCTTTATTGAGATGTGAATCCTACTACTGAATCCATATTTCTTTGCTTCCTCACAGGTCCATCATAAATGGGAGAGAGGAAGAAGTTTTGAGGGAACAGCTTCACTGAAACAAATCATGTTGCTTCTTGGCTCTGATGAAGGGGATCTCTTGCTGCAAGGTGACTCTAAGTCAGAGCTTCTTTGAAATCAGACCAAATGCAATGAAAATTGCGGTGAAAATGGATCCAGTCGTGAAAAATATCTACGGCAAATTTCAGGCAGTTAGGTTGATAAGATTTTCTGCAAACAGAAAGGAATAGTAAGAAATAATGACGTCCCCTCTGGAGCACCCTGCTGGAACTAAGAACAGAGAGAAAGACAAGAGAATAATTCATACAACTTTTCCTAAAGAAAATATAATTGCTAGGGCAGTCAGATAGATAGGATTGCCACTAAACTTCTTATTTCAGTGGATGGGAAGGAGAAAACAAAGAGAGAAAAAAGTGCTTAAATTGAGGCAGCCCTTTTCACTTTCTCTTCATTGTGTCCTCAAAACTGCGAAGCTTTCTCCTGCGTTGAATTGGAATACTCTCTCTACCCATCTTCGAATCCAAAGTCTGGTAGCAGCTTTGGTGAGTGACAAATTTTATTGAAAACAATCTGATGGTGTGTATTGCAGCTCATGAAAGCGTACGTCTTTCATCAAAAGGCGTTAGTCAGAACAGCTGTTACTACACTTTTGAATTTTTTTCACCACCGTCAAGTAATACTGCTCTACAACACCCAACTTTGAGTAAGCCAAAAACTACAATTGGCATGACATTTGCTGAGCCTGTCGTTCTTTGTTTCTCAGTCTCGGCAAGGTTTAAGACCTAATGTGTGGACCTCAATTCCCAGAATTCCCTAGCCGGCTTTTCCCTAACCTGCCTTTCTTGCCTCTGTTTCAAATCGCAGCTAGCCAAGTAACTTCTGTCCAAGGTAATAGGCCAATAAAGTGTAACAGATGATATACAGCCTGTGGGTTGTCCTTGGAGAAAGCCTCACATCATGATACAGTATGAGAGAGTGTAAGGCTTTTAATTCGTGGGCTGGGATGAGAGGAAGGAATGTCATGGGGATACAACAGGAAACAAGATTCTGTCAGGACATGTGTACGCTGTGGTTAGATACAAGAGAGAAAAGATCAAGGGAAGAGATGTTTTTAGTAGAAGTGAACAACAAAGATTTTGCTGATTTAAGGACAGACCTGTCACCCTCCAGCAATCAATGGCCATCCCCTTCTTTGCTCATCAAAGCAAACACAAAAGGGTTTTTTAAAATCTCTCTCTCTCCCTCTCTCTCCCTCTTTCTCCCCTATTAATTTATCTAGCTACTTAAAAATCATTTTGGTCTAGGGAAGGAACCTGGGTCTTGAAAGCGTAGAACTACGACGCCTTAAACATGATCTAAGTATTGCCCACAAGTTCATATGCTGCAATGTCCTGCCTGTCAAAGACTACTTCAGCTTCAACCACAACAACACAAGAGCACACAACAGATTCAAGCTTAATATTAACCGCTCCAAACTTGACTGTAAAAAATATGACTTTAGTAATTGGGTTGTTGAAGCATGGAACTCATTACCGGACTCTGTAGTATCATCCCCTAACCCCCAACATTTTAGTCTTAGACTATCCACGGTTGACCTCTCCAGATTCCTAAGAGGTCAGTAACGGGCGTACATAAGCGCAATAGAGTGCCTTCCGTCCCCTGCCCTATAATCTCTCCTATATCTTGTATTTTTTCTCTACTATATCCTCTATAACCTTCATTGTGTATTATGAATGAATGAATGAATGAATGAATGAATGAATGAATGAATGAATGAATAAATAAACAAACAAATAAATAAATAAATCTTGGTGGAACAGTTTGAAACGGAAATAGGGCAAGTTAGATACATCTATCCCTGGTTTAAAATTTACCCAACTTTTTTGTTTTTGTAAGTTTTTTATTTTCTTTAACGCACTTGAATTGAAATCCTAGTGAAATCCTACAGTACTTACCGGTAAGTTTAAATGTCAGGTTTCTCATTCCAAAGTACTAGCCATAAATTAAAGTGTCTGATTATTCATCCCTGGATTTTACAATTTTCAAGTCATACTACAAAAATACACGACTGCAACCATGGGGCTTTTACAAAAAAAAAATACTTTGATATCTTTGAAATCAATTCAAGCATGATTTTTATGGGAAGAAAACGAAAAACAGGAGATCCATCTCTAGAAAAATAGATGAATGAGGCAGGATACTTGTTGTAATTGTATCATAAAATCCTCATTTATAGGCACCCTGACTTCCATTGAAAGGACTGAGCTATAATAAATATATATATATATTAAATATATGCAGTATTCAAACATCTATGACATTTATTTAGTATTACAGTCCATAAAACATAAAATCAATTCAGGAATACATTCATTTGAGATAATAGCATTTGACTTTAAAGAGTTCGGTGTCATTTTGAACCTGGCGGGTAATTCTAATAAGAACAGCAAAAACCTAACTATATTTCCAGGGCTGGTGATTGCCAATAATATAATACAGAACTATTTTTTAAAAAATCACACTTGAATTTTTAGGATCTTGGGAAAGTAAGTGCAGGAGAAATAGAATATGTTCAAATATCCCAATTAAAATTACCATACAGTGAGCAATATGCAATGGTAGCCCATCTCTTTTATTACTTCTGCGTAAGCAGACAGTGAAATGTGAGGGAAGCTCATTAAACATGCTTTCCATCATTGCTGATTCGAAACAATTTAACCTAGCCATGGGGAAAGTCTTCTGTATTTAAGATTTTCTGTATGTGTTGCCAAGTATCTTTCAAGCTGTTGGCAAATATATACCTTCAGCAATTTATAGGCAAATCACTGATAAAGCAATAGAGATAAGGTTAGGTTAAATATTTGAATCCCTTTTCAAACTGGCAGGATTAGTAGCAATTATGCTAACTTCGATTTTTAACAAATGTAGGAGATTGTGATCCCCTTATATAGAGCGCTGGTGAGACCACATTTGGAATACTGTGTTCAGTTCTGGAGACCTCACCTACAAAAAGATATTGACAAAATTGAACGGGTCCAAAGACGGGCTACAAGAATGGTGGAAGGTCTTAAGCATAAAACGTATCAGGAAAGACTTAATGAACTCAATCTGTATAGTCTGGAGGACAGAAGGAAAAGGGGGGACATGGTCAAAACATTTAAATATGTTAAAGGATTAAATAAGGTTCAGGATGGAAGTGTTTTTAATAGGAAAGTGAACACAAGAACAAGGGGACACAATCTGAAGTTAGTTGGGGGAAAGATCAAAAGCAACATGAGAAAATATTATTTCACTGAAAGAGTAGTAGATCCTTGGAACAAACTTCCAGCAGACGTGGTAGATAAATCCACAGTAACTGAATTTAAACATGCCTGGGATAAACATATATCCATCCTAAGATAAAAGACAGAAAATAGTATAAGGGCAGACTAGATGGACCAGGAGGTCTTTTTCTGCCGTCAGTCTTCTATGTTTCTATGTTTCTATGTAAGTCGTGAGCAGAACCAAACTCATAATTCTCAATGAACAAATCCCTGCTTCAGTTGTTTCATCGAATAGAAATTTAAGTCTAAATGTTTTATGGAGCAATTAATTTCTGGATTCCAGAATGAACTCCATGTAACCATGCAATTGTCATGGAAAGCCAACCAAGATTGACTTAGTTAATTCTTGGATGGAAGGTCACCAGGAGATTCTAGGCTGCAGCGTAGACTGAGATGTAACAAATATCCTTGAAGACAACAATAACAGAAATCTCTGTATTGTTGCAAAAAAAAACCCAAAATAAAATCCTATAGGAATTGCAGATGCCAGAAATTAAGCTCAACTTGGAAACTCTCCTTAATTTTACACATTGTTGCTGGGATGGTCATATAATATGACATATTATGTCCTCCTTTTGTGAACAAAAAAATTAACAATACAGGAGATACTGATACTTCCCAAAACACCTTTTCCAAGTTATATTGATGCACAAAAGTATACAAATTCTGGACAGATATTCATATTGAAAATCATATTGATTTTTCATATATGTTTGAAAATCTATCGTTTGTAGGCTTTATGATGAATGTCACCAATCAGTATTGACAATGATTGATTCCAAGTTGATCAAGAGCAAAGTCATTTTTGATCCTGTCTATAGATCTCATCCCTAATGAATCGGATTGGAAAGTAACAATCATAATTTCAGCCAGGCTCCACAATAAATAAATTGCTCATAGCCCCCTCCCTACTTATCCAACTATTTGTCTAGAGTCTAGACAGATTGCTCTATGCTGCCCTGTGACATGACAAAAATATCCTGCCAAAATTGAGTCAAAAACTAACTTATGATCTATAAAAGCAGAGCTCAGTTTACCTTTCCTGCATTTGAAATATTTTTTTGCTAGATCATAAAAAATAAGTGCTTACTCTGTAGTACTGTAAAATAGCCTCTTTGGAATTTAATTTGCTCAGTGCCTATGATGTTATTCTCTTCAATTCATTGCACTAGTTGGTCATTTAAGTGTTCTGTACACAGATTTCCAGTTTAACGGAGAAAGATTTATAGTTCTGTAATGCAAAGATTTAGCACAGAAACTTTTGTTTTTACAAACTGTTCATGCTGTTAGCTGTGGCACATACAGCTCAATTTGTCAGTATGAATTGAAGCAAGAGCTATTTCTAATTATAATTAGAGTTTAAACACATAGGACATGTTTTACATTGTTGTGGGGGATACACAGAGGTGAAATGCTACCGGTTTGGTCAGGTTCGGGCATACTGGTAGCAGTGACCACCAGTGGTTCAGAGAACCACTAGTGGTGCAGCACAAGGCTCCGTCTACCAGTCCAGATGCTGCCATTTTCATTTTTCAACCCTCTTTTCATGCACCGAAGGTGAAAAAGCATGTACGATGGTGGCATGGCTGCCAAGCTGGTAAGGAAGGTAAGTCAATTTCACCACTAGGAACACAATCACCTTAATTCCACATCTGTCCATCCATCCCTCATTAACATCTCCTCACACATTAATGGGAGGCCCAGATAAACTTCTCTTCACATCTACAGTTTCCAAAGATTACTAGAAAAAATTACTAGTACAAATACCACTTTATAATGTCTTGATAAGGCCACACTTGGATTACTGCATTTAGTTTTGGTCGCCACGATGCAAATAAGATGTTGAGACTCTAGAAAAAGTGCAGAGAAGAGCAACAGAGATGATTAGGGGACTAGAGGCTAAAACATATGAAGAACAGTTGCAAGAACTGGGCATGCTAGTTTAATGAAAAGAAGGAAGAGGGGAGACATGATAGCAGTGTTCCAATATCTCAGGGGTTGCCACAAAGAAGAAGGAGTCAACCTATTCTCCAAAGCACCTGAGGGTAGAACAAGAAGCAATGGGTGGAAGCTGAACAAAGAGAGAAGCAACTTAGAACTAAGGAGAAAATTCCTGACAGTTAGAACAATTAATCAATGGAACAGCTTGCCTCCATAATTTGTGAATGTTCCAACACTGGAAGTTTTTAAGAAGATGTTGGATAACCATCTGTCTGAAGTAACCATCTGTCCTAAGCAGGACTAGAAGACCTCCAAGGTCCCTTCCAACTCTGTTGCTATTGACTTATTGAAATCCCTACATTTCAAAGCAGGAAACTTTATTATTATTATTATTATTATTATTATTTTTATTTTTATTTTTTTTAAAGAATAAAATTCAAAATATTTCCCCAAATTTGTGGAACTGAAATGGAAAATCCAAAGTTCACTTGGGGTATAATATAATCATGTCCACGGTAATTCATGACACTTTCTTCGTAGGATCCATGCTGGTTTTAGAGAATTTTGGGGTCATTTCTCTTCTGGAAAAACGGGTTATAAATTCAAGACAGCCGTCAAAGGTTTTTAAAAAAAAAAATTGGAATATAATATAATTTCATACCAGCTGCTCATTTTTTTTCTGGGAGGATCAAGAGCCAGGATGCTGCTGTGGTTAGAAAGCAGTATAGCAAGTTAGCTCACTGCTCATTGCCAGGAGTTCAATTCTAAGCAGTTCAAGGTTGACTCAGCCTTCCATCCTTCCAAGGTTGGAAAATTGAGGAATATGCTGGGCCTGTAAACTGCTTAAGAGGACTGTAAAGTATTATGAAGTGGTATGTAAGTCTAAGTGCTATTGATATTGCTATCGTAGCAGGAGTGGGCTCTTGTTTTCTTTGCTGCCAGTTCACTCCTTTACACACCACATGGGTGCACCACTGTGCTTAAAAAACAGCTTCTACACATGCACAGAAACAAAAAAGAAGATGCTGGCACCTATGGCGCCACCAAGAGAGCCAGTTTGAGGGTGTGGCAGGCCTGGGCCGCTGCTGGTCCTGTTGTGAGTATTCTCTGTCAGCCTCAGGAAGTGTCAGATTCAGAGGAGGATGAAGAGACCGAAGCTTTAATGTACCCTGATTTAAGAGAGTTGTCGGAGAGCAGTGGAGATGAGAGCGTAGGAGAAAATGAGTTAGATGTTAGCATGGAAAGCAGTTCATCTTCAGAGACTGGGGTGGGGTAGCTGACAGTCCCTGGTTGAACATGAGATTTAGGAAATTCACAAAAAGAGGGAAGGAAATGTTTGGGGAAAAGTTTTGAATCTGCAAGTTTAGAATTGTGTAAATCAACCAATGCGTCATATCCTGAAATGTATCGGAAATGAAGTCGCTTTCAGTCAAACTGCGTGTTGGAATATGGCTGCATTCTTTGCCTCCGAGAAGTAAGCGTCTGATATATTATAATAAACTGTACAAATTTAGATTTATGACTCAGAGATAAGAGGCTAGCAAGGAGGCTATCCTCTGCTCATTAGAAAGGATTTATAGCTTTATAACTCAGTTTGTTAGATTTGGAATGTGTTTTCACATAGCAGCATTCTAACCGTGACAATCTTCCCAGTGAAGAAGAGCAATAAAGATTTACTAGTTTTGAAAATCAAAGCCTCGAAAAGAGAGTTTTTGGAGTCGCTTCAGCTTGATCAGAACAGGTTCTAGCAATCTAAGCCACCAAGTTACTACTGGTTCCATAGAACCAGTCTGAACTGGAAGGAGCTCACCTCTGAATTATAGGTCATCAATTGCATTAGGTGCCAATTCATGTCCAATACATTCAGAGGAAATTGTCTCAGAGAAGACTAGCTGACTCCATGCCATAGAGAAGATGGCTTTCTTAACATAGACAGACAGAGCCATGCACCAGTTCTTGCAGTCAATCAAGTCTTTTTCTCACAATGCTTAGAAAAGCATAATGTCAGGCATTTATTTATTGGCCTGATAATTATAAAGAACTCTTCAATAGAAGCACAATTTCATTTTGGCCTGTCTACACATGAAGACGTGAAGACTCCTTTTTGAAATAACCTATTTTTCTAGGAACCGGTGTCCACTGATGTCTATGAGCACTGATGTCCACTGATGTCTATGTTTATGAGCATGATAGTTAACTCCAATAATTCAGATGAGAAATAAGGGATACTTGTCACAAGCTAGATTTTTGGGATCTTAAGCACTGCCTTATCGGATTAACCTAAAATCCCATTAGCACAACATTCTTTCTGTTTCCAGTCAAAATCAATCAGTTGGATATTTTCAGACGCGCATAAAATGGCATATTTTTTTTCTGACAGCTCAACTATTGCAGGATAGCCTTTTAATGTAGGTTTTCCATTTTACCTTATCATGAACTCATGCAAAATAACTACAACGGTGCCTAACATTACCAAAAGTGAAATGAAACAGACAAAATTGTGTCCCCAAAAGTAGTAGAAATCAGTAGACACACAATAGAAAGACCATCCCTGTTCATGGCCAAAGCATCAGAAAACCTGTATATGTAGTCTTCAACTTACAACCACAATGGACCCCAACATTTCTGTTGCTAAGTGAGTCAGTTGCTAAGTGAGTTTTGCCACATTTTACAACTTTTCTTGCCACAATTTTTAAGCAAATCGCTGCAGTCCTCTTTTTCCCAGCCCTAACCAGGTGCTAAAAATCTTTCCTGCTGTTCCTAGCATGCAAGATTTTTTCATTCCTACTCCCTCTGAAGAGGGTTTTTTTCCCAGCACTAAGTCTTTGCAGGCTTGTTTTCATTCCTACTCCCTCTAAATAAGGGGGGGGGGGTTCAGCCCTGTTGTGGTTAGCTCTGGCCCAACTCCTGCCCCAAGGAATGTGCAGGTGGATGTGGGGGAAACATCCACATGCCGCAGGCCAGTTTTGCTCCCAATAGAATCTGCCAACGAAGCCTCCTCTAACCAAGGAAGCGTGAGTGACAGGGAAGAAGGGAGTTTGGCAGACAGCCCAGGAGGAGATCAATCATCTGTATCATCCTTGGATTCTGAACAAGAATTAATGACATATCCACGCATGCATAGAGTGATGCATAGGAGACAACAACTGAAGGATTATTACAAGAGAAAATGAGGCCACCTGTGGTTGGGTGGGGCTGCTGTAATTAGTGCTACAGATAAATGTGCAGCCTGGTGTTTTAGCCTCATGGCAGTTTATCTGATTCATTGTTTCGTCAAGATCGTGGTTTTTGTGCTGTTCAGGATTGTGTGTGGACTCTCTGGACTCTAGAATTGGACTCAATTTCCCAGTTATTGGGTGAGCAATTGGATTGCATTTAACCTGTGCCTTGTGTGTACCAGAAAATCCCTTTGACATTTAAAAAGGGAGCTGTTTCTGTTTTTCTGTTTATAAAAGCTTTTGGGTTTTCCTTTTATTGTGTGGTGTGTGTCTTCCTGGACTAATTACCCTGTAATTACCGGCAGTTGAAACACGCCAGCAGAACAAGCCCTAACCAGGGGATAAAATAATATGCTGAAGCTGACTAGACCAAGGACTTTAGCCAGATGAATACCTGGTAGGCAGATTCCCCCCCCCTATTTTCCTCCCTCAAAACTAAGGTGTGTCTTATACTCCTGTGCATCTTATACTCTGAAAAATATGATGCTTTGAAAAAGCACAAGTGAGCAAATGTCTCTATGGAAGCCCAGGACTCTGTCTCTCCTTCCAAAAACCAGGAAGGCCCAGGAGAGGGTCAATAACCATGGAGGGTCCAGCCCAGCTAGCAGAAGAGAGGTAGCATGCATGCTGCACTCTAAAATAGCCTATTGAAGTTGGGCAGATCCTCCTGCCTACCGGCATCAGCAACCTTATTGTTGGCAAAGCATGCCAGATTGCAGATTCTATTGAAAATATTGGGTCAGGAGGAAAAAAAGGGAAATGCTACTTTGAAGCTGGCACAGCTAAGAATACATAATTTTAAGTTGCCTGAGGGCAATGTCATGAGGACATCAGAGACAAAAAGTAATCACCGAGTTATGTTTATGTTGTACTTAGGGAGATGTAAAGATGAACTCCTGTTTGATATTCCTCTACCTGTATTCAAGCACCAAGAAACAATAACTTAAGCTGTCATTAAATGGCCAGAGGTATGGATGGATACGATACATCACCCCTACTAAAATCTTTTTTAGATGCCATGGCCTGAATGAAGTTGTCTTTTAGTCACTCAGGCATCACTTGGTTTATGTAATCCTTTTGAATTCTTACAATAATAAGTGAAATAATAAGGGGATGGTTGAGGGCATCCATCAATTCATGCAACTAAACAATCAAGATCTCGGGTCCAAACTGGAAACAGAATACTGCTTAATCAAAGTCAATATCTTGGGTCTTCCTTGAGTTTCCATGAAGCCTCTTCTATTTCCCCCTTCCTTTGCTGTCTTCTTATTGCTGGAGAAGCAATAACTTTGATTTTCATGGCTTGCTTCTGCAGAACCAGCTGATGTGTCATTCAGAGCAGAAGAAGAAGAATGGAAATTGGCATGGGATCCAAGACACAAAGTACTGCACTTACATTCATCTTCTCATATTTCCTACTACCTTCTCCTATTGTTAGCTTACAATATTTTATCCTATGATTTATGATCTATGACTTATCACTTTGTTGTTTATATGTTGTGAGTCTGACATCTGCACCTCTATAATTGTCTGGTTTGGTTCTGCAACCCAACAAGACAAACACAGACTTCAGAGGATAATTAGAACTGCAGAAAAAAAAACAATTGCTACCAACCTACCTTCCATTGAGGATCTGTATAATGCAAAAGAGCTGTGAAAATATTTACAGATATTTCACATCCTGGACACAAGCTGCTTCAACTCCTGCCCTCAAAACCAGGAGTCCCTAAACTTGACAATTTTAAGACTTGTGGACTTCAACTCCCAGAATTCTCCAGTCACCAAAGTTGGCAGGAGAATTCTGGGAGCTGAAGTCCACAAGTCTTAAAGTTGCCAGGTTTGAAGACCTCTGCTCAAAATGATACTATAGAGCACTGCACACCAGAACAAGTAGACACAAGAACAGTTTTCCCCCTGAATGGAATCACTCTGCTAAACAAATAATTCCCTCAACACTGTCAAACTATTTACTAAGTCTGCACTACAATTAAACTTCTCATCATTCCCATCCCCTCCCACTAATGACTGTATGACTGTGACTTTGTTGCTTGTATCTTTATGATTTATATTAATACTGATTGCCCATTTGTACCCCATGGCAATCATTAAGTGTTGTACCTCATGATTCTTGACAAATGTATCTTTTCTTTTATGTAGACTGGGAGCATATGTGCCAAAGACGAATTCCTTGTGTGTCCAATCACACTTGGCCAATAAAGAATTCTATTCTACTCTACTCTACTCTACTCTACTCTACTCTACTCTACTCTATTCTATGTTCACTGAGAATGTATGCACCGGAGACAAATTCCTTGCGTGTCCAATCACTCCTGGCCAATAAAGAATATTTCTGTTCTCTGGGTTTCTGCAGCATCTACTGAGGCCTAGAAAATAAACAGGCAATGAAGACCACAGGCAGAAAAGCAGAAAAATATGTTCCAGTAACAAGTATATATCTGATAATGCTGATGAAGCCTCCTTTAACCATTTGAAGCAGTCAGAACCTGACATTGCAGGATCCAATCTGAGTCAGTCACTGGGACCAGAGCTTTATTCTTCCAAACTTACTGGAGCCCGTCATCAGATAATTTCTCTCACCAGAATGTGTTCACTGGGCTGTTCTACACATTGCATCTATATAGCACCTAGTGGTGTATAGCTTTTAGTTGTTAATTAGGGTGTTGATGGATGGCTATTAAATCATTGATTGTTGTTTCCTTATGCTGTTGCACCCTCAGTCCCTTTGTATCTGATAAGTTGGTGGTAAATCAACATTCCTGTTGACTGACAAGGAATCTACATCCCAAGTTTCAATAGTTTCTCTGGCTATTTTTGTTCCTGCTTGGCCAACAATTGTGGTAGCTGCAAAATTGAATGTACAATCTTGTTTGTTGCATTGTGAAGCTCTCAATGAGTTTGGGTCTCCTTGTCCAACCACTCGCTCATGTTCTCAAACCTGACATGCATATGTCCTTCCTTATAGCTCTAATCTACCATCCCCACTTTCAGAATGATATTGATGTTCCATCCAGAGGAGGTAACCAGTGTTACGGCAGGACAAGGCCTACAATTCTCAAATGTTACTACAGCAGAGTCTTTTTTTGAGATTTGGAATCCAATGTTCTAGGTTCCAATGATATTTCAAATCCAACAAGATTCAATGACCTACTGTCAATTTAGGAGTTTTATTGTTCCCCACCAGCAAAAGAAGTCTTTTGGGATTTCCTCGTTCGCCTAAACTTTTTAAAAAGTAACACTTGAATTTAGCAGACAAAGAGATAGTAAAGGAAAGGGCAGTTACATTTTGTGAACTCTGCAAGGCTGCACTTAATTATTAATCATCATTCAATTCAGGCAGAAAATTCATATGCATATTTATGAAATAGTAATTTAGAATGTAAGCAAAGTGGGTTATTTTTTTTTTATTCCCACAATAGCCTTGGAGAGGCATACCTGCTCAAAAAATATCTGTCATGGTGGGCATGACCAAGAACAACCACCTATTGTCCAGAAGATCAATAGACCAGTTTGTTCATCATTTCCATTAACTCTGGTAGGATTGCCTACCACATCTATTTCTTGTTGTCTTTTGTTACTGAGCTGCTGTTTCTCATGGCATCTATTTTATGGCATAATGCCTAACACCTGAGGAATTCTCTTTCTCCCACAGTATCTGCCCACCATCTCTGATCAGACAGAGTTGGCTCACTTCAGGTCCTGTTGATTAATGTCGTCTAGCAGGAAGATGACCATCCTCTCTGTTGTAACTCCTGCCTTTCAGAAATTGTGGCCCTTCTCCTAAGCCTTGGGCTAGCTATCCAAAGGATCCTTTAGGTTCGGGTGATCTGAGATATTGTTTTTCATAAATCCCCTCAGGGCAACTCTCTCTCTCTCTCTCTCTCCCTCTCTCTGTCTCTCTCTCTCTCTCTTTCTTTCTCTCTCTCTCTCCCTCTCTCTCTCTTTCTCTCTCTCTCTTTCTCTTTCTCTCTCTCTCCCTCTCTCTCTCTCTCTCCCTCTCTCTGTCTCTCTCTCTCTCCCTCTCTCTCTCTCTTTCTCTCTCTCTCTTTCTCTCTCTCTCTCTCCCTCTCTCTCTCTGTCTCTGTCTCTGTCTCTCTGTCTCTCTGTCTCTCTGTCTCTCTCTCTCTCTCTGTGTGCTTGTTCTACTTCTGCATTGAATTTTGTGAAACCACTCAGAGTCATATTTGGACAACCGAGAAATTGGATAAACGAATAACATTCCCTAACTGCCTTGTTAAGTAACTTTTCAAAGTTACAAAAAGTAAGCTTTGTGACAAACTTTTCATTTATAGCTATGGCAGTGTCCTTGCTTATGTGATTGTCATTAGGATGTTTTGCAACCAGCGTGCCTTAAGGATTGTGATGGCCTCCTGCCAGGTGGGTTACACTTACCTTCCCTGCCGGTTTGCATCACAGTGGAAGTGCGTGATTTGTGCACCCCGCTTCGCTGATGTCTGCAGCCCCATCACATCATGCAAAAGACCCTCTGTGCATGTGTAGATGGTTTTTTTGCCACTCGTGGTGACCAGAGAACCATTTTGGGGGCGTGGCCAGCCAGCCATCACCATCGGTTCGGCGACCTCAGCCAAATTTCTGCCAATGGTACCGGCCTGAATCAGCTGAATACCACTTCTGATGATCACCATTTGCAAGCTTCACAACTGGATTCCAGCAAAGAGAATTAAGGCAGAATGCAGAAGAAATGAAGAAGATAAATCAAACCACAGTCGCATGGGTTCTCACTTAATGACTTCAGCGATTTCCTTAATGATGGAAGCAGAAGCGATGTTACAAGTTTTCTCACATGATCTTTCCTTTAGCAATCTTGACAGAGTTGCCAGTCCCAACTGTGGTGGCTAAACAAGGGCTACCTATATCAGTGATGGTGAACCTATGGCATAGGTTCCACAGGTGGCACGTAGAGCCATATCTGCTGGCATGCGAGCCGTTGCTCTAGCTCAGTTCCAAGGTCCATCTGTGTGCTGGCCAGCTGATTTTTGGTTCACACAGAGGCTCTGGGAGGGTGTTTTTGGCTTCCATAGAGCCTCCAGGGGATGGGGGGGATTTTTACCTTCTCCTGACCCCAGGGAAGCCTTTGGAGCCTGGAGAGGGTGATACAGGAGTCTATTGGGCCCACTAGAAGTTGGGAAACAGACAATTTCCAGCCTCCAGAGGACCTCCAGGGTGGAGAAAGCTGTTTTTCCCCTCTTCAGGCATTGAATTATGGGTATGGTCACTTACACACGTGCAATAACGTGCGTGCATGCTCTTTCGGCATCCAAGGAAAAAAAGGTTCGCCATCACTGACCTATGCCATCATGAAGACTGCTGAACCTGTAGGTGATCCTAATTTTGCTGCACCACTAATAATAATAATAATAATAATAATAATAATAATAATAATAATAATTTAT
The DNA here is from genome assembly GCF_031021105.1 of Erythrolamprus reginae. NCBI lineage: Eukaryota > Metazoa > Chordata > Lepidosauria > Squamata > Dipsadidae > Erythrolamprus > Erythrolamprus reginae. Next base: position 239,826,280 of record NC_091951.1, on the reverse strand, counting down.
TAGATTTGTATGCCGCCTCTCTCTGAAGATTCAGGGCGGCTCACAACAACAATAACAATACAATATAATATAAATCTAATATTAAAAAGAACAAGTTAAAACCTGTTATTACTAAAATCAATCAATACTACACAATCACACCAAACTCAAATGCTAAAAGTCAGAAGGGGGGATTAGCCCCCCCCCATGCCTGGTGACATAAATGTGTCTTCAACATCTTGCAGAAGGCGAGGGGGGCAGTTCAAATATGTGGGGGGAGTTTATTCCAGAGGGCCGGGGCTGCCACACAGAAGGCTCTTCCCCTGGGTCGCGCCAGACAACATTGTTTAGTCAACGGGACCCGGAAAAGGCCAACTCTGTGGGACCTAATGGGATTCGTGCGGCAGAAGACGGTCCCGGGAGTGCCATGAAGGGCTTTATCAGTCATTACCAACTCTTTGAATTGTGACCGGAAACTAATCAGCAGGCAGTGCAAGCCAGTGCAATAACTTATGAGTTATTCCTGGATAGGGTTGTCTTGATTATGTGTGTGTGGACTGGGTGGTAGGCAAGATGGTGGACAGATTCCTTCTTCAGCAGATCACAGGTCTGTAGGAGAAATATCATACATTTCTATATATCATCTGGCAAAGCATTGCATCTGAAATGGAATGAATATGACACCACACTCAAGCAATTGTTGGTCATTTGTGGGCCCCTCTTCCCCAACCCTCTTCTGTCAACACAAATTGAATCATGGTGGGGAAAAGGGGTTGGAGTATATGGTGAAATACTACAGCAATACAGACATACTAATGCCTGCTTAAGGATGTCTCACCACGCAACAGAGGCAAGCCTGGGAAATCACCATTGTCACAAACAATGATATCATGGTTTACTATAAGTGGTCTTATAGCCTAAGAAAGTTGCTGGTAACATCAACTATAGCAGTGATGATGATAATAATAATAATAATAATAATAATAATAATAATAATAATAATTTATTAGATTTGTATGCCGCCCCTCTCCGAAGACTCGGGGAGGCTCACAACAATTAAAAAAACAATATTATAGTGAAACAAATCTAATATTAAAAAAAGAAGCATATAAAACCCTATCATATTTAAAAACCAAACAACACATACATACCAAACATAAAATATAAAGAGCCTGGGGGAAAGATGTCTCAACTCCCCCATGCCTGGCAGTATAGGTGGGTCTTGAGTAGTTTACGAAAGACAAGGAGGGTGGGGGCAGTTCTAATCTCCAGGGGGAGTTGATTCCAGAGAGCCAAAGGGCACATGCATGCGTGATAGTGCAAGTATGCATGCTCACACCCATAATGCAATGCATTCCTACCCACACATGCATGTACAACTCTCCTGCGCTGCCCCCCGCACAAACATGTGCGCAGGCCTCACTGAACCCTCCAGACTCTGTGGATGGCAAAAAACAGGCCCAATGGGCCAAACAGAAGATGATTTCTGAACTTCCAGTAGGCCCGTTGGGCCTGTTTTTCACCATCCACAGGCTTTCCTGAAGCCTGAGGAGGGCAAAAACAGCCTCCCCTACCCTCTGGAAGGCCAAAAATCAGCTGCCCAGAGCACACATGTGTGCGGAAACTGACATAGGACAACACCTCGTATGCTCTCAGATATGGCTCCGTGTGCTGTCTGTGGCACACATGCCATAGGTTCACCATCACAGAACTATAGATGCCACAGGCTTCATCTGCACTTAGTATTTTGCAGCATTTCAGCTCCTTTTTAAAAAAAAGAAAGTTAAAAATTAAGAGCTCCCAAAGAGGAATCAGCATGCCTACCGTCATTTAGAGGCATCAAATTACCTGCTTTTGGCACAAATCAATCACTTTGGCTACAGTGTTGTGAAATTTCAGACTGGAGCTAGAACACTTAGACAATCAGCCTAAAAGATCTTTTTACCTTCTGAAATCAGGCTAAGTTTTCTGGTCCATCAGAGCTGGCAATGTTACTTGATTGCCCAGGCCAAACTCTTGCTAAATTTTTATTTCGATCTATTTCCCCTTGCTTCCCCCCCCCCCCTTTTAATCCATAGCAATTGGGAGCAATCTGTAAAAGAGAAAAATGAAGAGTGAGTTTTAAAACTTCTCTCTCTCTCAGCTCCGTGAACTACCAAAGGTCCAAATATAATGACACTGAAGCCTCTGCACTTCAATGGTTGAGAAGATAGAAAGCTAAAGTTTTCCTCTGAATCCCCTCTTTGACTATCACTATCGGCTCTTCATCTGAAAGATTATTACAGTATTCTGAGGTCCAAGGTCAATCTGGAGGGAGGGGAGGGAGGGATTGAGAGAGAGAGAGACAGAGACTGACTACATTCTCTTTGACTCTTCTCCTGGCAGAATTCAATCAGTTAGATGCTAGGTTTTGTCTATCCTTATAATATATTTGTTATAAACTATGTTACTGTTATACAATCTGCTTCATTAATCAGGTCATGTTCCCACATGCGAACTTAATAAAAGCTTCGGCTTGCAAAATTATATATCTTATATGTTTTCATGGTTAAAAATATTGGGAAATACAAAAAGAAGGGGAAGAAATATTGTGGCAGGAAGATACGTATACACATAGATCTGTCTATTATCCCTCTACTGTACACACAGCATACACATATAAATAGAAACATAGAAGGTGGATGGCAGAAAAAGACCTCATGGTCCATCTAGTCTGCCCTTATACTATTTCCTGTATTTTATCTTAGGATGGATATATGTTTATCCCAGGCATGTTTAAATTTAGTTACTGTGGATTTATCAACCATGTCTGCTGAAAGTTTGTTCCAAGCATCATAGTAGAGTAGTAGATGCTTGAATATTGAATATAGTAGTAGATGCTTAGATACGCATACACTTAAGTTACCACTTGGAAAGCCGCATTCAGGATAGATTGACTTATTTCTGTCCAAAGTCCAGACTAAAATTATTGTAATTGAAATCTTGAGAACACAATGTAGGGATAACTGAGCCTAAGGCTCGCCAGATGTTGTTGAATTACGGCAGCAAATGTCCTTCACTATTGGCCTTGCTCAAAGAAGCCAAGTGAAATAGTAATTTAGCAATTTAGAGCCCCAGGCAACTGCTACTCATTTGGTTTGCAAACATCTAGATGATGATTAAATATCAAGAAAAAGAGTTTTCTGTTTATTTTTGCTGACATATAATTGACATCTGGATTTTTACAGTGCAAAGACAATAGCCCTATCCTAGGCTCCCTACCTATCCCTCTTGCCAAAAAAATGAACAAGAAATACAAATAATCTGGAGTCTGCACATCTGTTTTACAAATCAAATTCATTAAGAAGCATTACTGCCTATTCTGTAACTCTGTGCAATGCATTTTCTCAAGAGATCCGCCAAAGCTTCTTTTGGAAATAGTGAATACTTTTTAATTTGAAGTGATGCTCGGGGCTAGGTATTAACTGAGAGATTGGGAAGATGCTTACTAGGGTAGTTTAATGTTTTAAATAGTGTTGAGGTTTTATATATACAATGCTACTTTCTCGAAGCCAGTAAAAGTAGCTGAACTAGAAAAAGAAGGAAAGAAAGAAAGAAAGAAAGAAAGAAAGAAAGAAAGAAAGAAAGAAAGAAAGAAAGAGCTGTCTACCTAAAAAGACAGTCTGAAAAAAATACTTTGCAATATTTAAAATGTGTGTGGGTGGCTTGCACACATTATGAATCTATCTATATTAAACAGTAATAGCCATATGCAGGTTTTTGAATAAAATACAGTAACATTAATGCAGAAGAAAACAAAATAAAAACAAAACTTCTGAATGTGGGCTTATTTTCTCACAAAACTCCCTAACACTTTGAATGAGTTGCAAATTTAATATGGTTAATTAAGTCTAATTATGCATATGCCATATTGTGAATTTCTAGAAATAAATGAATTGAATAGGTGCAAATGGTAAATACAATGAATCTGTAGTTACACTTTTACATAAAAAAACATGGGACTGCTGCCAAATATTATCCTGAGCTTCTATAATATGGTAATATTTCCCAAAGCTAAAGATTCCTTCCTTCCTTCCTTCCTTCCTTCCTTCCTTCCTTCCTTCCTTCCTTCCTTCCTTCCTTCCTTCCTTGCCTTTTCTTGCTATGTTGGAGTGTATACCTGTTTTCTTCATTTTCCACTTAAGTTCTTCTTTTTTGCATAAAGGTTATTTTTACCTGAACTCGAAATCAGTGGTGTTAATGTATGAGCAGAGTAATAGTCTGCGGAGAGGGGCGGCATACAAATCCAATTAATAATAATAATAATAATAATAATAATAATAATAATAATAATAATAATAATAATAATAATAATTTATCCCAGCTAAAGTCTTCTTATCTTCATCATTTGATGGAACCCAAGTTGTAACATCCAGTGGGTTATTAATTACAGTCCATAATCCTTCTTTACGCATAATTAAGCTGCACTTCAAAGACCAGGAAACATAGTTTATTCCATCTAAGTATAAGTTAGTGTACAAGGTAGTGTATTGGGACCAACGCTCTTCATTCTCTACATCAATGACCTTTGCGATTACATCACAAGCAACTGTGTCCTCTTCGCCGACGATGTAAAACTCTTCAACACCACCGATAACACAACTACTCTCCAAAAAGACCAGAACTCTGTTTCTGAATGGTCTAACACATGGCAACTCCAAATCTCAACTAGCAAATGCTCTGTCCTACAAATTGGGAAGAAGAATCTGAACTTCAAATACGAACTGAATAATCAAATTATCACAGATAATCCCCACTCGGTTAAAGACCTCGGTATACTAATAACAAAAGATTTAAGTGCCAAAGCCCACTGCAACAACATAGCCAAGAAGGCTTCAAGAGTTGTAAACCTAATCCTACGTAGCTTCTGCTCTGGCAATCTCACACTGCTTACAAGAGCTTACAAAACTTTTGCCAGACCCATCCTCGAATACAGCTCATCTGTTTGGAACCCATATCACATCTCAGACATTAACACCCTTGAAAATGTCCAAAGATACTTCACCAGAAGAGCCCTTCATTCCTCCACTCAAAATAGAATATACAACGAGACTAGAGTTTCAATCCTGGGCCTAGAAAGCCTAGAACTAAGACCCCTTAAACAAGATATAAGTATTGCCCACAAGATCATATGCTGCAACATCCTGTCTGTCGGCGACTACTTCAGCTTCAATCACAACAACACAAGAGCACACAACAGATTTAAACTTAATATTAACCGCTCCAAATTTGACTGTAAAAATATGATTTCAGTAACCGAGTTGTCGAAGCGTGGAACTCATTACCGGACTCCATAGTGTCATCCCCAAATCCCCAACACTTACTTACTTACTTACTTACTTACTTACTTACTTACTTACTTACTTACTTACTTACTTAATTACTTACTTAATTACTTACTTACTTTATTCATTCATTCATTCAATTTTTATGCCGCTCTTCTCCTTAGACTCAGGGCGGCTTACAACATGTTAGCAATAGCACTTTTTAACAGAGCCAGCCTATTGCCCCCACAATCCAGGTCCTCATTTTACCCACCTCGGAAGGATGGAAGGCTGAGTCAACCTTGAGCCGATGATGAGATTTGAACCGCTGACCTTCAGATCTACAGGCAGCTTCAGTGGCCTGCAGTACAGCACTCTACCTGCTGCACCACCCTGGCTCTATTATCCTTAGATTATCTACGGTTGACCTATCCAGATTTCTAAGAGGTCAGTAAGGGGCGAGTACAAGTGCACTAGAGTGCCTTCTGTCCCCTGCCCTATTGCTCTCCTATATCTCCTATACTTTTCTTCTATTCCTATATCTCTTCTTCTATTCTTTCATTGATATGTTCTATTACTATATCTTCTTTTCTATTCTTTCATAGATATATTTTACTATAAGTATCTCCTCTATAACCTTCATCATGTATTTTACTATGTGTGTGTGTGTGTGTGTGTGTGTATATATATATATATATATATATATATATATATATATATATATATATATACACACACCCACTAAAACTCTCATTGTGTATTGGACAAAATAAATAAATAAAATAAATAAATAAAATAAAATAAGTTAGTTAACTGTTCTTGTGCCAGGTTAACAGTAAACCACAAGTTAGCTGTCTGAATATGCAACTGAATATCCACACTAACTCTCAGTATCTATCTGGGCCCATAACCAGTGTTCCTGTATGAGCAGAATAATCCTCATTTACTAAGATTGTGCACACACAGAAACATTTAGATTGAGATTAGTTGTGAATAACTACTCAGCCACACAGATATACTAACTTGAATTAAAGTTTACTTTGAGAAGTAACATATTCAGATAAACAGTCTAAAGTCATATTAGTTATTAAGTACATAGTCTTTCTTATCAGTTATCCTTGTCATAATCAGTAAACAAAGATATCAAGCCTAAACACATTTTAGCTATAATACATGACTACAACACAGAAAGATTGCGGAGACATTGCAGAGCATACCTAACAGTGAGTAGCCATAAACATTAAGTAGTTTGGACAAAGAGAAACAGAGAGAGTCTCCAGAGCTATAAGCAATGAACTTATCTCTCTCTTGTGGCAGTCTGAAACACCTCAGCAAATCAGATGTAGCTCTGTTAAAAGCTATACATACATTAACACAAATTGTTGGTTTATATATTGCCAACCCAACCGTTATGGGCAGAGTCCTAACAAGTGGTTCCCCAAGTCTATGCAAAAATGCATTTAATGTATTACAAGAAAATACCCAGAGAGATCTATTCACATAGCACACCCTCTGGAAGTGCATAAAAACTGTTACAGTTTTTATCGATCCTCCCAAGCTGTTTTTACTTGGGGCAGGGTAAGTTTGAAAATTCAATCATATCTATTTCAGAGATAAATATGAATTGCTGGCTTCCAACAACACCGGTTTCCTTTGGACTGCAAAGGAATTTGCTAACTTCAGTTCATACATGTAGAATGCCATGTCTATCTATAGTATATTTCCTCTATACTGTATATACAGTATGCAAGATTATGTAGGGCCCAGCCCTATGCATGGACTTAAAATTAAATACTTTGGAATTCAATCTGATGTACTGCCTGAAAAAATGTGTTAGGAAGCCACAATCTTAGAATGCCATCTTCATACTGACAAATAGTTCAATCAATCAAAAAAGAGCTGGAAGGGACTTTGGAGGTTTTTTAGTCCAAATTTCTACTTAAGCAGGAGGCCCTATACAATTTGTGACAAATGGTTATCCAGTATCTTCTGAAAAACCTCCAGTGGTGAAGCACCCACAACTTCTGAAGGCAAGCTGTTCCGCTGGTTAATTGTTCTCACTGTTACGAAGTTTCTTCTTAATTCCTGCTTGCGTTTCTCTTCCACCCATTGTTTCTGCTTTTCACAATTCCTCCTTCCTTCCTTCCTTCCTTCCTTCCTTCCTTTATTTATTTATTTATTTATTGGATTTGTATGCCACCCCTCTCCGCAGACTCGGGGCGGCTAACAACAGTGATAAAAAACAGCATGTAACAATCCAATAATAAACAACTAAAAAAACCCTTATTATAAAACCAAACATACATACAAACATACCATGCATAAATTGTAAGGCCTAGGGGGAAATAAAATATCTCAGTTCCCCCATGCCTGACGGTTTTAAGAAGCTTACAAAAGGCAAGAAAGGTGGGGGAAATTCTAATCTCTGGGGGGAGTTGGTTCCAAAGCGCCGGGGCTGCCACAGAGAAGGCTCTCCCCCTGGGTCCCGCAAAACGACATTGTTTAGTTGATGGGACCTGGAGAAGGCCCACTCTGTAGGACCTAACTGGTCGCTGGGATTCGTGCAGCAGAAGGCGGTCCCTGAGATAATCTGGTCCGGTGCCATGAAGGGCTTTATAGGTCATAACCAACACTTTGAATTGTGACCGGAAACTGATAGGCAACCAATGCAGACTGCGGAGTGTTTCTTAATTCCTGCTTCCATTTCTCTTCCACCCATTGTTTGTGGTCCTCTCATGCTTTCGAAAATAAGTTCATCATAAGTCAGGAAAGAAAGAATTGCACCATGAAAAACTGCACAGCTACTTTGTCTAAAGATCAGATAAAGTGTCTTCCTCTAATAATGGAAGTCAACATAAATTCATATCTGCACTGAAACTCTTATCCAAGTTTATACTTAATGGACATATTTACTGACGGAACCGTCTGGCAGTCAAACTTTGTCCTGTTCTAGCTACAACCAAAATGGAGAGAATGAGCAAAGCCTACAAGCATCACTCACAGGGCTCGTAAAGCAGCAGGGTATCAGCCATCATCCTTCAGATGTAAGGAGCAGATTTCGTGGAATCTGGAAAAGTTCCCAAGGAAAGCTGACCTAGCTCCATTTCACCGAGGGCGACGTTGGCCTGCTGAGAGCTGTCCTGAATACATGCTGCATGGCATGTGAGCTTATAGCTCTGTTTTCACAGCAGGATGACTAGAAGAACCTTAAGGGACATTGGAGGCAGCTATTAGGCAGCTGAGCTGTGAATCCCTCAACAGGATGGTAGCCTTCTGCTTGAGAAGCAGAGCTAAGAATCAAGCTTGTTTCTTAGAAAGCCCATTGTCAGCTAATGGCATTTAGGTGGCTTCTGCAATTCTGGAATTTGGGTGACTTCCTTACAATTACTATCTGACGTGTCAGGAGTTTGGAATATAATCTTTCTCTCCCAAGAAAGCCCAATTGCCTTTTCTTTGGGATATATGTAACTTATTAATCTCGTAGCAAAATGAAAGAAAGGTTTACAACAACTTTTTAACCAATGACTTCGCTCAAATATTGTCTGCCCAAGAAATGAGCGAGACCTTCTTAGTCATTAGCTAAAATATGTCCTATTGTTTTAATAAGACAGAAGTAAGTCTATATTTAGTTCTTCCAATGACACCAGTTGAAATTCTGAGGCTTAAATGCTTCTGAAAAGAGCAATAAAACAGCAGTGAAACTACACCTTAGGAGTTGCTTCTAAAATTGGATCTGCAGCAAAAACAGATAAATAATGCAGAGCAGATTAGAAACAGATTTTACAGTGTCAAAGCTCTAAAACTTCTGGATAAGAATCAACCCCAAATATGGCAAAGTAGAAGGAAGATGTACATATTTTAATAGTTTTTGTGGAGAAGTTGCTGTTGCCAGCTAATTACTGTCTAAATTCCCTAAATTGATAAAACAGAGAACAGGCCAAGGTGAACAGATCTGAAAATGGACTTGGAGATTATATGAGATACCTGGACTAAACATGCCTAGTATTTTTATGAGCTAAATCCAGTTTCCATAAATCTGAAGTCTGTGCAATAAGTTTCACGTGCAATAACATTTTGTACTGTAATATATGGACAAAAGGGGAACACAAATGAGATGCTTCGTGTTCAAATCTGTATCACACAATTGGATTCCAGATCTAGATATAAGCTGTTGTGGTTAGCTCTGGCCCAGCTCCTGCCCCAAGGACTGTGGATGTGGGGGAGACATCCACATGCTGCAGGCCTGTTTTGCCCCTGGTGGAATCTGCTGATGAAGGCTCCTCTGACCAAGAAGACATGAGTGACAGGGAGGAGGAGAGTGTGGCAGACAGCTCAGAAGGAGATCAATTATCTAGCTCCTCCTTGGATTCAGAACAAGAGTTAATGATACAGCCATGCATGCGGAGAGTGATGCATAGGCAACAACAACTGAGAGATTATTATCAAAGAAAATGAGGCCACCTGTGGTTGGGTGGGGCTGTGGTAATTAGTGAGGCTGTTATAAATAGCAGCCTGTGGGTTTGGCCATTGTGAAGGATTATCTGATCGTTGTGTTTCGTGACTGCTTTACTGACTTTGACCTTTTGTGTGCTGATTTTTCCCTGCTTTGAAACTAAACCAGAGCATAGTGTGTTTCACTTTGTGAAAGAAGAAGGACTGTGAATTGCCTCACAGCTGCAAGCTAAGTATCACAGAACTGATAAGGGACTTGTACAAATTACCAGGTTGTTTGGAGACCAGTGCTCTTTGCTATACCAAAAGAGAGCTTAGTTTAAGTGAATTTTCATTATAAAGAACATTGTTTTGAATTTTCAAATGTGTGTATGTCTGAAATTTGTACCTGTGAAATTTTGGGAGGAGTGTACCAGAGAGCCCGACAGAACATAAGCCTACTGGTTTGTAAGCGCATAAGGGATGTACGCATCTTTCTGAAATAATATTGCACAGTTAACAATGAGCTACTATTTTAAAGTTTGGAAAAATATAAAAAAATAAGTGAGTTGTTATTTGACAAAGGTTTTCCTGTGGGAAAACCATCAGGACGTTGAAATAAATAACCAGATAAATCAGAAATCAGAGAGACACTTGTGTCATTTTTCTTGGAAGTTCTCTTCACCAATCAGCAAAGTAAAATATTCCTAAAATGAAAGGAAAATGTAAATAGCATACAGTATTGTATTGCACAGTAGAAAGGATGCTCATCTCTTGATTTCTTCATCTATCGTGGGAACTAAGACAGTGTTTCTCAACCTCGACCATTTTAAGATGCGTGGACTTCAAATTCCCATGCTGGCTGGGAAATTCTGAGAGTTGAAATCTACACAATATAAACACGTTGATGTTCCTGGTTATAAAAAATTATAAATTAGTACGCCCTCATTTGATGGAGGGACTGAATGTATGTATGTTGTCGGGTGGCAGTAGCACAATTCACTGTGCATTGTTTTGTGTTGTGTGCATAGTTCCCTCTAAGCTGAGCAGTGAGCAATCGCTCACTTAAAAATCATCATCAACTCAGAGTTTTCCAAACCTGCCCAGAAGCCGAGAGTGAAAGAGTGAGAGGGAAGGAGAGAGAGAGGAAGAGAGAGAAACAGATAGAAAAAAGAGAGGAAGGAAAAGAGAAAGAAAAAGAATGGGAGTAAGGAAGAGAGAAAGAAAATCAAAATCTAGTTTGAAACTAGCTCAACTATTTAAGTGCCATTTTGATATTGATAGAGTTGCCCTATTATGAGCTCACTGTTATAGACACACAGTACAGTATTTTATTTTGAAATTCTCTGAGGCAAAACAGGGTGGGTTTTTTATTTGTTTGTTTATTTGTTTGTTTGTTTGTTTGTTTGTTTATTATTTCTGTGCCGCCCAGTCCCGAAGGGACTGCCGCTCAGACACTATACTTTTCCGCCCACCCCCCAAAAAAATTAGAGGGAACACTGGTTGTGTGTATTTTATATTATATAAATCAATAAAAAATTATTTTTTAAAAAAGAAATCTGCACAGTATAAAATTGTCAGGGTTCAAAAACACTGAACTAGGAAAAACAAACTAGGAAAGCAATGCTAGCCCATAGGGATCAGCTGAATAATCAAAACTATATATGTGAGTCTAAGATTAATATCAGATACACGAAATTATAGTCTCCTTTAATTTTTTGCCTAATTTTGAATGTGTTTTATCTGGAGCTAAATCAGATTTGTGTCTAAATCACAAACAAGACACAGTATTGTCTGTGTAGACCCAGCGATGGGTTCCTACTTAGCTCACTGCCGGTTCGCATTACAATATTTTGCATGTACGCATGCGTTCCCTCATCCAATTTGTCTTCTGTACATGCTCAGTAGCAGGAATCAGTCCAAAACACTGCTGAGGAACTGATCAGCTGTGCTTCAGATGAAGAAATAAAGGTCAGTATTAATCTGGGGGTGGGCAGGAGGGCTCTTTTTCAAACCACAGAAGAGGAGAAGCTATCAGAAAATTTGTGAAGAAAGATGGCAGCGCACACAGACCAACACTGACCAAACTTGGAAGGAATCAGAATGAGGACGCTCATCTCTAACCTTCACCACAATGCCAGCCGATGATCTATTGACCACTGGCACTGCTCGTTCTCTTCTGCTGGCTTCCTGCTGCACAATACCAACTTCCCACTGAGAGCTACGTGCCTTGTAACCTTACTTTCCAGATAACCTTCATACATAAACTTCAATTCCCAGAATTCTTTGTGCTGGCTGTGCAACTCTGGGAGTTGAAGTCTATACCTCTTCAAGTATTCAAGGTTGAGAATCACTAATCTAAACACAGTAACAGATCCATTGATGTCATAGACGACATAGTCAGTCTCAACGTATCCATTTACTTGAAGATCACTATGGTAAAGTTCTGCCACCATGCTGCCCCCTCCCTCCCCACATATTCTTTATCAACCCAGTCTTTGCCGTTTAAAAAAGAAATCTGGAATAGGTGGGCACAAAGCTCCAGCTCCCGATTTTTTCCCCCATGAAAGTTTTGGGAACCTGTAATTTATAAAGATTGTAAAGTTTATGCGGCTGGCACTTCATTTTGTACCATGCTGACAGGGTTGTGTCGTCCTTACTAATTAATTAATTAAGGGTATTTTTAAAATAATTAAGTTGGGCAGCAAGCCTTGTTGGCTCACAGTGAAGCTGTTGCCAGCTCCCAATACACAAAGCTGTTTGTTGCATCTCATTGCCATCAGCTCGGAAAGTTCATAGTTATTCCCACTATGACCTGGGGGAATCAGCTGAAAAACACAAAAAGGAGATGCTCTATTCAAATTTCAAGTCATACTTTAAAAGGGGGGGGGGGAATATCTTATAAGTCCTTCTTTGCTCTCTCATTCACGGAAGGGACATAGGAATCAATGTAAAAGCAAATAATGGGTGCGATTGGGGAAACCACAGGGAGGGTGCAGGTCCTGTTTCCCCCCAGGAGATTCCTAGAGAGGCCCCTCAGAAGCTTCTACCCACCTGTTCCGACTTTGTTTCCTCCCAGGAGATTCCTAGAGAGGTCCCATGGAGGTTTCTCCCCACCTTTTCTGTCCCTGTTTCCTCCCAGGAGATTCCTAGAGAGGCCCCATGGAGGCTTCTCCCTGCCTTTTCCAGTTACAGTTTTGGAGGCTCAGGTTTGTGAGTGGAAAATGGTTCTTGAGAAGAGGCAAAAAATCTTGAACAACCGGTTCTTGTCTACAAAAGTTTGTAAGTAGAGGCGTTCTTAGGTAGAGGTACCACTGTATTCCTAATCTCCATGAATTTCTTTCAGATTGGTTACTGTGCAAAGAACTAGGAATATCATAACCTATCATAATCTAATCAATTCGCCACCGACCTATGGAAGTGTGAGTTGGATATGCTTATAATCCAATCGGGCTACCTCTGGAAAATTTATCCCTGGCTTCCATTCTTTTCCCTCCTTCATCTCGTTATTTTTTAATGCAAATGTATAGTTTACTAACATGAAATCCAGCTTTCCCAAATTCCTGCCTTTTCGTGTGTGGTTAAGAGCAGATTCTCCATCAAAGCAGCTCTTTCATTTAAGATACCCATTAATAATTTGCCTAAGTAGAGTCATCCTTAGGTAGAGGTACCACTGTAAACATAAGCAAAGTAGGTACAGGTAAATTAGGACAAAACGACAGGAACAGCAGGCGCAATTGTGCACTTATGCACACCCCTTACAGACCCCTTAGGAATGGCGTGAGGTCAACTGTAGACAGTTTAAGGTTAAAGTTTTTGGAATCTGGGGAAGAAACCGCAGAGTCAGGTAGTGCATTCCAGGCATTGATCACTCTGTTGTTGAAGTTGTATTTTCTGCAATCAAGTTTAGAGCGGTTGACATTGAGTTTGAATCTGTTGTGTGCTCGTGTATTATTGCAGTTGAGGGTGAAGTATTCATTGACAGGTAGGGCATTGTGGTTGTACACAGGGCTTGATTCTTGATCTTTTCACTGCTGCTTCACTCAGGGTCGCGCCGTGCATGCAGCAATCAAAAAACAGCTTCTGCACATGCGCAGAAGCAAAAGTTAACTTCTGTGCATGCGCAGAAACAAAATCCAAGAGAGTGACACCCACGAAAACAACGACAGGATTGGTTCCGGGATGTCATCACCCATTTCTTAATGTTTCTAAAGAATCAGATAGGAATCCACCTCTGATTGTACATTGAGAACTAGATGAAGTTGCTGTTCCAATCCATTACTATAAGCTTGAACTTACAGTACGGTCTCCAGCTAGAATCAACTGTGACATTTTTCCTTGAAGAATTTATCCCTAGAAGTATAACTGCATCTTACTGCGGATAACTCGTATGGGAAGGGACTTGAAAGCAGATTTCAGGAACGGGATCAAGTAGCAAACTATAGTGCGACTGGAAGTAACGCAGCAGCAATAAGAAAATTAAATCAAGCATGGCAAGACCAGGAGTGGATATAAAACAGCAAGAACCCTAATGGTCTTATGCAAATCTCCAAGGCAGCCACTTTCTCAAATGTTGTATAATGAACTTCGGAATGCATCACCTCAAAATCGACATTATAGTCCTGTAAAATTTAATTAATACACCCATGAATTGTTCTCTGTCAAACGGCAAAAGTCTTCAGAAGGCCCTCAAAAACCTTTTTCCTGATATCCTAATTCCTCTCTACCTTTCGACACCAGCAGAAATCGTTTTAAAGGTTCCATCGGCTGATTGCAAAAAAAAAAAAAAGAAAGAACATTTCCCAATCCTGTGAACCTATTTAAAAAAAATAAACAGCCTCAGATGTCATTAACAGAGGCTGTTTTAAAGCTTAATGGCGTACAGGAGGACAATTTCTAGGACCGATTTTTTTAGCAAATGCTACCGGGAAAGGAAAAGGTGATCCTTTTTTTTGGTACAGTGAGATCACCTGCTATTGAAATTTGGCACACCAATTCCCTCCATTAACATTACTGGAGACCACATCTCTGCCTAATTGCTATGGGGGAAAAAAGTCTTCTGAAGTGGAGGCAGATTTTCTCCTACTGAGAAAAGAAAGAACACTTCTATACCAGTATTGCACTTCGGATAGTATTTTAGGTTTCAAATCAGCCCCTGGTGTCAGTAATACGAGCTTCGGTAAATGACCCAGTTTGGGATATTCCAATGGAGGAGCGGAGGACCTTTAATCTCTCCTTCCGACTGTCATTTTTCAATGCTGCAATCAAATTTGAATAATGCTTAGTTATTATTACTTTTACAAACAATTCAAGGCAGCAAACATACCTAATACCCCTTCCTTTTCTTTTTTTTTGCCCAGAACAACAACTCTGTGAGTTGGGTTAAACCAGTGCTTTTTTTTAATTTTCTGTTACGCCCCCTCTAGGAAGAAGTAATCATTTCGCACCCCACGCCCCAACTCTCCGATCTGGGCCCCAATGGAATTTTAATGTTAATATTTATTATTTTACTACGGAAATAAGATTAAATAACTTTGATGAAAATAAATTGGAGAAGCTGATGGCACAATGGAATAAGGTGAAAAATTATATCTTAAGTAGAATTTATGACGACAATGTGAAAAATAAATTCCAATCACTTTTTGTATGTAAAGAAATGTAAACCGGAGCTAAGGAAGAAATTGAAACTTATTGCAAATAATTTAACCACCTAAATGGTGGTGGGGTTTATTGGTTTTGGGCACTTTTTCTTTAAGTAATGTTTTGTTGTTGTTGTAATAAAATTTAACAAAAAATATATTTTTAAAAAAATATTTATTATTTTACTTATTATAAGCTGCAAGCAAACTATTGGCTGAGGAAGGCAGCTCTACCCACTTACCTGGGAGTAAGTCACACTGAACTCAGTGGAGTTGTTTTTGGTTAGGCAGGTATAGGCTACCGTGGTTAGGGCCCTCTTTTGACACAGGGCTAGGCCAGTTTAATCAAGCCGATATTTAGGGGTCACTGGCCTGGCCCCTAAGCACCGCCTCTGGTGGGTACTCACAGCGAATGGTGTGGAAGGAGGCTTTAGGGTACCATTCGAAGCTTTCACCCACCTACAGAGGATGCCCTCATGCCCTCATCACCTCGAGGCTCGACTACTGTAACGCTCTCTACATGGGGCTACCTTTGAAAGGTGTTTTTGGAAACTTCAGATCATGCGGAATGCAGCTGCAAGAGCAATCATGGGCTTTCCCAAATATGCCCATGTTACACCAACACTCCGCAGTCTGCATTGGTTGCCGATCAGTTTCCGGTCACAATTCAAAGTGTTGGTTATGACCTATAAAGCCCTTCATGGCCCCGGACCAGATTATCTCAGGGACCGCCTTCTGCTGCACGAATCCCAGCAACCAGTTAGGTCCCACAGAGTGGGTCTTCTCCAGGTCCCGTCGACTAAACAATGCCGTTTGGTGGGACCCAGGGAAAGAGCCTTCTCTGTGGTGGCCCCGGCCTTTGGAACCAACTCCCCCCCAGAGATTAGAATTGCCCCCACCCTCCTTGCCTTTCGTAAGCTACTTAAAACCCACCTCTGCCGTCAGGCATGGGGGAATTGAGATACTCTTTCCCCCTAGGCCTTTACAATTTTATGCATGGGATGTCTGTATGTATGTTTGGTTTTTATATTAATGGGTTTTTTAATCGTTTTTAGTATTGGATTATTATTGTATACTGTCTTATTATTGCTGTTAGCCGCCCCGAGTCTCCAGAGAGGGGCGGCATACAAATCCAACAAATAATAATAATAATGCTCCTCCTTGTCCAGCAATAGGTCCGCCACACTGTTCATGGCTATCGCAGTGCCCATCAAGAATAACAATCACCCCGCCCCGCCGGACTGCCTTCTCTTCCAGGCTCAGAGCATCTTGCAACTGAAAAAACACTCCCTGTCTGGGGGGAATAGATTGAGAGGGACCATGTATGTTCTCTGGGAGTCACACGCGCCCCCTGGCATTGCTCTATGCCCTCCAGGGGGATGCACCCCACTATTTGAGAAGCACTGGGTTAGACCAAAAATGGAGAGAGAGAGATTGGGCCAAACTCATCCATCTGGCTTTCCTTGCCAAGGTGAGACTAGAACTCACGTTCTCCTGGTTTCTAGCCTGCTCCATTCACCACTATACTAAACTGGCTGCTTATTATTCTACATATATTGTCTGTTCTATAGAATGGACTTCTACAGCAAGACAAGGGGAGAGGGGATAAATGGTGAAACCTGTGCTATGATATGACACAAGCTTCCAACCGATGAATCTTTCGACTGTCTTCCCATATGAAATGCAGCTAAGATCAGTCCAGGCCATTCTCAATTTATGCATCCTCGTAACAGTTCTCTGCATGCAATAGATCGGGTGAAATTGGCCAGTTAAATCAATTAAACCTGCTATAATCCCGTTTGCTATGCAGATGTATTCCAGGATGCATTTTTCTGGATTGCAAAATGGAATCATAAAAATAAAAAGGAAAATATATCTCTCTCTCCATTCATATAGGGAAAACTTAAATGAAGAGCTGTATTTTCAACCATTAGCTAAAAATGTAATGGTAATTCTACAGTGTAAGCTCACCTAAGGGATAAAACAGCAAGCATTACTTAGTGGTATATCAGTTATTAGCAAAGCCTGCTTAGAGTCTTAGTGGCTTAGTCATCCTTTGTCTTACCTTGTTGGTTTGCTTGTGTTTTTTTTTAGTGTGAGATTGTTTCTAAACTTTAGAGAGAGAAAAACTGATTTGAAAGTTCTCTGTTGATAGAAATGCTGGAGATAATTTGATGTTTCAAAATCTGGTCCCAGTACTATATTTTTGGGCTGGGCGGAATCTAGTCTTTCATCAAGTGAGCATCCACTCTACTTATAATATCTTTTGTAACTGCTTCTATTGTTGGATGGCTTATTGGCTCCTTGTGCTCCATCTGGCCTTACTCTTCAGCCTCTAAGAAGTCAAAGGAAATCTTTAATTGTGTGACATTCATAACAAGCAAGCCTGACTTCTTGTCTTCATCAAGTGCTGCAAAAAAAAACAGCAATGCAAAGACTGGCAGCTTAAAACCATGGCCACATATAACTGTTCAAATGTCATCACCGGTTCAAGGTTGACTCAGCCTTCCATCCTTCCGAGGTGGGTAAAATGAGGACCCGGATTGTGGGGGCAATAGGCTGGCTCTGTTAAAAAGTGCTATTGCTAACATGCTGTAAGCCGCCCTGAGTCTAAGGAAAAGGGCAGCATAAAAATCAAATAAATAAATAAAATAAATAAATAAATAAACCGAAGACTTGAGATTTGGTAAGTGCTATATATCAGACATAAGAAGACATCTCTGTAGAAGTCAGGTGTCTTGCTTACTTGTATTCAGTATAGTCAACTAATTCTCAAAAGTGCTTTTTCAAGAGGCAACTGGACTTTCTGGCTTCTCTTCGAAGATGTTTCACTTCTTATCTTGGTTGAGAAGCGCAATGTCTTCAAAAAAAAATAAAACCCCAACAAGGAAGTCCAGTTGCCTCTTGAAAAAGCACCTTTGGGACAACCATGACCTGGATGGCTGAGAATCTCCATAGACAGTCAAGTGACTCACTATTCTGAACTCTCCGAAGGACATAGCAATGCAGTTCGAAAGCATGCAAATGTGAGTAGATTAATAGGTACCATTTTGATGGGAAGACAACAGCATTCTATGTGCCTTTGGCATATAACCAGTGAAGGGCTACCAAAATTTTTACTACTACACTGTGGGTGTGGCTTATGCATTTTCTTTCAACATCTTTCAGTGCAAGTTGGGTGCTCTGGGGTGGAGCTCCATTTTTGCTACCCCACTGCGTCCCCTCCCATCCGGGCAGTAGCCCACCCCTGCATATAACCATGACCATAAGAAAAGGTCTTTGGACAATGCTGGCTCCTTCGGCCAAGAAACGGATATGAGCACAGCGCCCTAGAATCAGACACATCTGAACAGGGAAACCTTTACCTTTTTAAGTAGCTTTACTTCTCCAAGTAGACCTTACAAACAGGTGGATGGAGTCAGCTCTTGTGGGATTCTACAAGATTCAGTTGTCTCATCTGTAGCCTTTAATGTTGCATAATACAGCAACACCCACCCATTGTTGGGGGGGAGCTGTGATGGCTCCACAGAAGTCTGTGAAAGCTTAAAGAAATATTATGATTTAAATCTTAATAATAATAATAATTATTATTATTCTTGTTGTTGTTGTTCTGTTGTTGTTGTTGTTGTTGTTGTTGTTGTTATTATTATTATTATTATTTAATTAGATTGTATGCCACCCCTCTCCGAAAACTTGAGTTACCTATTGCGTCTATGGCCATGGTATGTGGCCACAAAAGGGATTTAAAGGGAATCTGTGAACAGAAGGTTGAGAACCACTTTCTTTCATTGTTGTTTTCGTTGCATTGTTTTTCGGAGGGGAAAATGAGACCAGTTAAAATTCAACATTAATCTTAATATCCACCAGGCATTCACTTTTGGATAGAACACCGAGGAAGGGGGAGGAGCCGATACCAGAATAAATTAACATTTAAAGGCAAATTACAGCTTTTTTCAATGGGAGGCAACGCTGAAACGAGCGTGTAAGGTCTTCAGCGCGGATAAGCAGTTGGCGTGATAACAGCTCGTGGTGGGTTTTTTTGTTATTCATCCCGCCAATAATAACAAGCGCGGAGG
The DNA here is from genome assembly GCF_031021105.1 of Erythrolamprus reginae. Taxonomy (NCBI): domain Eukaryota; kingdom Metazoa; phylum Chordata; class Lepidosauria; order Squamata; family Dipsadidae; genus Erythrolamprus; species Erythrolamprus reginae. The sequence continues at coordinate 239,806,852 of NC_091951.1, read as the reverse complement.
AGATTGCGTCGATCTTTGCTAAGGCAGCACAAGTTCCTGATAAACATCCCTGGGGGAAAGACGGGGCAGAGAAGGGAAAGCTCAGGGGATGAGATCCCTGTCACTTTCCAGTTGCGGGTCGCCGCGCTCAGATTAATTCATTAACAGGCATTGCCTGGAGATGAAGCCATCAAGACTTCGCAAAGCGTGCGGAGGAGCCTGTTGTCTGCCAGGCAGGCAGCCGGCCCCCAAGCCTTCTGATCTCCCCTGTCTGTCTTTCTGTCTCTCTCTCACCCTCCTTCCCTCCCTCCCTCCCTCCCTCTCTCTCTCACACACAGTTGTCCTAGCTGACGGATTCCTTGCTTGCCAGATTCCAAAGAAGATCCAGATAGAAATCGGTGGGGGCAATGAGCCCCAGCGGGATGAACTTGGGTCGCCAACCTCCTCTCGCCATGTTCGCGAAGCCTCAAGCTCTGGGTCAAACGAGAAAAGTTCCAGCGGGAATCTCTCTCTCTCTCTCTCTCTCTCTCTCTCTCTCTCTCTCTCTCTCTCTCTCTCTCTCTCTCTCTCTCTCTCTCTCTCTCTCTCTCTCTCTCTCTCTCACACACACACACACACACACACACACAGTTGTTCAAGCTTTAAGACGATTCCTTCCTTGCCAGAGGATTCCAAAGAGGATCCTCCCTCTCTCCTTCTCCCTCTCCCCCTCCCTCTCCTCTCATCCCCTCTCTTCTCTTTTCCTCTTTTTTGAGACTCCCGGCTGAGAACGTCTCAATAATTTGGCTCCCCTCTCTTAACCATCTTTTAAAGAAAAATAAATAAGCAAATAAATAAATAAATAAATAAATTAATTAATAAATACATACATATGCTCTCAGTGTACATAAAAGAAAAATATACATTTGTCAAGAATCATGTGGTACAACACTTAATGATTGTCATAAGTGTTCTTCATTGTAATAAGCAATGAAGAAACAATCAAGAAAAATAAAAATACATACATACATACATACATACATACATACATACATACATACATACATACATACAAGATAGATAGATAGATAGATAGATAGAGATAGATAGATAGATAGATAGATAGATAGATAGATAGATAGATAGATAGATAGATACAGTGAAACAGCCGAGCCTTGAAATGAAGGGTCCCAGGTGCTCGCTGAGCTTGGTTGTTTCCTGCAGACGTCTCGTTTATCCAAACTAGATAACATCGTCGGCGCACAGGTAAAACATCTGTGTTTTCTTGCACTGAAGACCCCTCACTGGAACATTTGATCAGCAACTTGTGGAAGGCACCAGTATTCCTGCTCCCTGCACTTGTCACCACCGCAACCTTCTAGAGTTTCGTTGGATTCAGTCCTAGCACCGAGTCCCACAAACCGCAACTTTTGTTCCCGTGCAAACGATCCTGGTTTAAAATAACCAGAATATCTTGAGGCAGAAAAGTCCTGTCCAGCTAGTCCTATTTCTGGAAGCAGCATATCTGACCCTTTTCAGAGGAAAGTTAACCCTACAAGTTTAAGTCATTTTAATTTTTGTTGGAGTGCAGCCCTGCAGGCTACTTCAGCTAACTGCTAGCTGTAGTTCAGCAGTTCAAATCTCACCACTGGCTCAAGGTTGACTCAGCCTTCCATGCTTCCCAGTTGGGTAAAATGAGGATCCAGATTGTTGGGGGCAATATGGTCACTCTCTTTAAACCACTTAGAGTGGCTGTAAAAGCACTATGAAACGGTATATAAGTCAGAATAGAATATAATAGAATAGAATAGACTTCTTTATTGGCCAAGTGTGATTGGGCACACAAGGAATTTGTCTTGGTGCATATGCTCTCAGTGTACATAAAAGAAAAATATACATTTGTCAAGAATCATGTGGTACAACACTTAATGATTGTCATAAGTGTTCTTCATTGTAATAAGCAATGAAGAAACAATCAAGAAAAATAAAAATCTTAGAGTACAAGCAACAAATTACAGTCATATTAAGTGGGAGGGAAAGGATGATATGAATAATGAGAAAAAAGCTAGTAGAAATATTGCTATTGGGTGCCATCACTACAGCGACAACAAAATGGGCACCCCGTTCCCAGCCCTGAAGCATCAGCTACCTGGGTGCGCTTGAGAAACAGAAGCAGACTGGCCCAGGTAAGTGTGGACTGATCAAGGTGACTTTTGTGGCACTCGTGTCTTCAGAAACAACGACGGTCATGGAAATGCTAAAGAAATACATCCCTCCAAATCCTCTATATGTCCCTCACCTATGTGGTTTATCCACATGTTTACTAAGAGTTGACCCCCACTGGATTATCTCTCAATGAATCAAATCCCCCTTAGCAGAAGCTGTGTAAAGCCTATAAATGTCCCCCCACCCCCAAAAATGATTGAAATAGCAACACATCTAGCTCTCTGGCCCAGCTTTTGCCAACCTTTTCTGAAGTGCAGAATCAGAGCCGTTTCGGGGGTGGGGGGGGAAGCCTTTGTATTTGAAAAACAGGTTTGATGCTCTTTTAAAAGAGCACTAGACTAATATATAAAAAGACAAGTGCTTTGGAAAGTGCTGATCAGGCATAATGTCGGCAAATGCCTTCTTTCTGGTCTCTCAGGACCTTAAAAAAAATCTTGTAAGGCAGAGCCCAACAACCCCAGGAAAGAAGAAAGCAGGTAGTAGGAATAGCAGCCTTAACGTGACCAAAGAGCCAACCTTTGAAGGTGTGAGCAATCAGATGGTCAGTGAAGAATCAGACCACAGCCAGCAGATCAGGAAAAGATGTAAGAGGGAAACCTTACGTCCAATAAGGTTAAGGAGGGAAGTGTTTTTAATAGGGAAGTGAACACAAGAACAAGGGGGCACAATGCGAGGTTAGCTGGGGGAAAGATCAGAAGCAACGTGAGAAAATATTATTTTACTGAAAGAGTAGTAGATGCTTGGAATAAACGTCCAGCAGACGTGGTTGGTAAATCCACAGTAACTGAATTTAAACGCACCTGGAATAAACATATATCCATCCTAAGATAAAATACAGGAAATAGTACAAGGGCAGGCTAGATGGACCATGAGGTCTTCTTCTGCCGTCAATCTTCTATGTTTCTGTGTTTCAATATTCTAAACCTCAAGAGCCCTGGGTGACTGCAAGCTGCTTCAACTATATAGGTTGGACCAGTGTTTCCCAACCTTGGCAACTTGAAGATATCTGGACTTCAACTCCCAGAATTCCCCAGCCAACACTGGGTTGGACAATGGTGGAACGTTCGAGGCATGGATGGAGACACTGTAGAGAAGAAAAGTGAGGAAAATGGCTTGACTCAGAGTAGAAGGTGGCTTCGAATCAAGATTAACACAGTAGATGAATCCGTAGCGAAAGAGCAGGCGGTGAGCGGATCTTGACAACGCATTCGCTTCCAACGGAAGCCAAAACCAGGTTCGTTTGTCACATTCTGGTCGTTGAGGTGAGGCGCCCTTAGATCAAGAGCATCAACGGTGCCCTGATCTCTTTATTTGAACCCCGCCAACCTCACTTGGGAGGGTAACAGGGTGGGGTGTGGTTTCAAGTAAGAGGACACTTTTAACCAGACACAGAGATAGATGGATGGATGGATGGATGGATGGATGGATGGATGGATGGATGGATGGATGGATGGATGGATGGAGAATTGGAGGGAAGGAGAGATGGAGGGAGGGAGAGATGGAGAGATTGGATCGCCTATCTGGCACTTCTGTTTATCTGGGGAACTAGGAACCTAATTTGAGCTTCTCCGACGCTATACAAAAGCGCAGCCCACAGGCGATTCAGCCACACACAGCCCAATCGCCGATAAAAGGTTGCGTGCTATAGTCTTCTTTGCAACAACGGGGTGTTAACGCATAGAACCCGGGCAACGGATTCAAAACTTCGCCGCTTTTCTGCCTTTTCACACTCTCTCCGCTTCCGTCCCTACCGTCCCTGTCCTATTGTCTACTTTTTATCATTACTTATCTAATGTTTAATATGTACAAATTATCACCCTATAATTGTTTGACAAATAAATAAATAAATAAATAAAATAAATAAAGCCCGGCTCTCTGCACATCGTCTTTCCGTGCCCTCCCCCCTCACAATTTATCGGATAGCGAACTTAAACGCGACCCTCGCAAAATATTTCCCCTCCGCACCAGCCTGTGGATTTCGTGCTGCTGCCTGCGCCGTCGGGGGTGGGGGTTGCTGTCAAGGCAGCGAAGCAGATCGGGAAGCGGAGAGAGTAGGTGATGGAGGGCGGAAGAAGTACGGAGAAGCGGCGTTGGAGTCTCCGCGGCAGCCCACGAGTAGAATTTTTTTTCCCCCACCCACCGACTGGAAGAATGATTCACTCTGTATACGAATGAAAGTGACGCTTCCTTCGCCCGCCGCCCCCCTTCCTCCTCCTCCTCCGGTTTCTCCTCCTGCGCTTGAAAGCCAACCTCTTCGCCAGTCGCCCTTTGACACACGCGCGGTCGGCGGGCAGGCAAGATCCTCCCGACCGAGCTTTAAAACGCGGCGCCTCCTGCCTTTTGGCGCGAAGGCTTTCGGAGCGGCTGAGGGAAGTGGACGTGCACCCTTCAAGAACTGAGGAGAAAGAGGAGGAGGTTGGGCGGGGGGAGGGGAGGGGTCGATCGTCGATTGCCGGGCGGGAAAGACACGCCTTCTTTTCTCGCCGTTTTTTTGCCCTCCGACGAGTTGATTCGATCCAGCTTCGGAGACACCCCCCCTCCCCACCCACCGCCTGGGCGCGTCTAGGTTGACACCCCGTCCCGCCGAGGAATGGACGGTGGGAGCTGTGCCACGCGCGTCTCCGGAGGAGGGCCGGCTCGTCCACCCCGTCGGACCTGTTTTTTTCCTCCACCCCGCGGCGGCGGCTAGATCTGCCCTCCCTCCCGCTGCCCCAAGCGAGGTGCTCGATGCCCCTCTTTCGCCTCGAACTTGCTGCCATCAATAATTCATCGGCTCCCAGCAGTAGCGGCGGCGAGCAAGAGAGCAGCAGCAGCAGCAGCAATAAGAGAGAGCGGGAGGCGGCAGGGCGGGGAGGAAAAAGCTGGTGCGTGAGCCGCGCTTGCCGGCTGCCTGCAGAGAGGAGGCGGCGGGGACAGCGGCGGCCGCTGTGGCGGTAGCAGGCAGAGCAACGGCGGCGGCGCATTCGGAACTCTCCCTTCTCGCCACCGTCCCCGGCATTATGTTCCCGCGACACGCGGCGGCCGCCTCCCCGGCAAGGGCCGCCGACGCCGAGGAGGACACGGGAGGATGAGGACAGAAGGGAGGCGGAGGAGGAGGAGGCGCAGGCGGAGGGAGGCGGAGGAGGCGAGGCGAGGAGGAGGAGGAGGCGCAGGCGGCGGAGGAGACGCGGAGGATGAAGTGGAGTGTCCGGGGAGCCTGCGCCGCGCTCTCCAGCTGCCTCCTGCTCGCCTGCGCGCTGAGCGCCGCCGCGGTGGGCCTCAAGTGCTTCTCGCTGGGCTCCGAACTCAAGGGGGAGCCGTTCCGCCTGGGCACGGCGGCCGGCGCTTTCTACTCGGGGCTCCTGCTGACCGCCGGCATCTCGCTCTTGGGCTCCGCGCTCTTCTGCTGCCGCCCGCCGGACGACGAAGGGGCCGGCGGAGCGCGGCGCCAAGGGCACGCGGCGAGCGAAGGCGCGGTGGTGCCGGTGGCCGGAGACGCTCAGCCTCAGTCCCAGGCGCTGCCCAAGGGGCCCCCCGGTGGGCGACAGAACTTCCTCCTACTGGGGGTCCTGGTTTTCATGCTGGGGGTGCTGAGCGCCTTCGCCGGGGCCGTCATCGACGGCGACACGGTGTCTCTGGTGGAGAAGAAGTACTCGCACTACTGCCTCCTACAGGTTGGAGGAGGAGGAGGGTCATCGGCTCGGGCGCGGCCTGCGGGGGGCCCCGACGGCTCGACCACGACGCTGCTGCTGCGCTGCCAGAAGCTGCGGGACTATCAGCGCGGCTTGGTCATCTCCACCATCTTCAACGCCCTCGAGTGCCTGCTGGGGCTGCTCAACCTGCTCCTGGTCAAGAACTACAAAGCGGCTCAGCAGCGGGGCCTGCGCCGACGGCGGCGCTGCCGGCAGGAGCAGCGCCTCGGGGGCGGCCGTCGGAGGCGGCGGAGGGGAGGCGGCGGCGGGGGAAGTGGCGGCGGCCCGGCCGGCTCTGGGGGCGGCCGACGACCTCAACGCCAAAGCCAAGGTTCCATCTTCTCCAGCGAGGACCCGGATCTTTCCCCGGGGGGCGATTGCGCCTTCCAGGCCGTCTCCTACATCAACGTCGGCGTCTTCCACGTCTTCGACGAGGCCGGGGTGGAGGTACACTGTGGCGGCCACCCTTCCATCGAGTTGCCTGGGTATTCGCCCATGGACCCCGAGCTCAATGCCTCCTACCCCTACTGCTACCCGCTGCCCAATGAGCAGCCTCCTGCCTATGAAGACATCTATCCCAGGGAGCTCTGTGCCAACCGCGTGTAGGCCCCGGCCAGGCCCCTTTGTAGACCCACCGCGCTGCCCTTCAGCCTGCTGGACTGAGAGGGGCAGAAGGTGAACTTGGGGCCAAGGGGGCAAAGCACAGAGGTTTAATTGGGCAGGACCAGTAGCACAAGGTGAAGCCAAACCCTCCCGCTGTTTGCCAGGATTCTTAACCCAGAAGCTGCCAAAAAACCAAAAAAAAGAAAAAATCACCCCAAGGTAGAACCCCCCCAATAAATGCCTAGAAATGAGACCAGGCTGGTGTGTAGTGTTGGTCCTGCTTTTGGTGGCAAGTGATAACCTGTTGGCCCAAACGGCTTTGCCTTCCTTTTTCCCCCTGAAGAATATGGCATAGTTTTCTCTTCGCCTCTGGTTGGAGAAGTCTTGAACAGAGTTTTAGAAAGTTGCCAGTGTTTTGCAACCTGTTGGAGCTTTCTCCAATGTATCCTGTCAAGATTTCTCTCTTTCTCTTCTATGGTACTTTTGGTTCTAAAAGTGGGGGGGGGGGGTGTTTGACCACATAGCTACCTGTTAAAGGGTTGAGCAAAGTGCATTTTCACCGATAAAGATAATTGGGGCAATCACGGGATGATGCTTTTAATACCTTTTAAATTTTTACCCTTACCATCTTTTATCTCTTCCGCCTTGATCAAATGGTGAACTTTTTAGGGTTGGTTCTCACAGTTCTCTCATTTGGCTTGGATTGAAATCACCAAAAGGTTCAGCCTTTCTGGCCTCCTCACCCTTCCCTGCATCAAATGAATCTTCATGATAACCTCAGCTTTAAAAGTGCAAAAGAGTTAAGGTCAGAGAACCAGCCAGAAAGAGGGAGAGAGAGGGAGAGAGAGAAAAGCACGCATGAATCTCTCTCAAAGTGATATTTCAGAGGGCTGAAAGGAATTTTGAACAAAGCCTTTTAAGTTTACAATATTTCTGGGAGATGTTATGTTCAGTTTAAATCTTAGCGAGAGTTAAAACTATAGTTGGTCTTGTAAGATGCACATAAATCTGCACTTTCAAAAGAAGAAGAAAAAAAATCAACAGCGACATTTTTGTACACTAATGTGCCTGCTTTTTGTTGATAATTTCTTACTGTAAGAGCTTTCAAAAAGTCTATAGTGAAAATGTTTGGTAAAGTCATTGCAATGTAAAAAAAAAACCAATTCCTTAACTAAAACAGTAATTCTGTATGGAATTGAAGAAAGTCCGGATATCTCATACATTCCTTTTGTAAACTGATTCGTGTTTTTAATGCAAAGCAGGGCTTATATTTATTTTTCTTTTATTTTAAAGGTTTAGCTCTACTTTCTAAAGGTACAGCCAGTCATTCTTGCAACTAGTTAATTTATAATATTACCAACTGGCCAGTTTGAGAAGCTTGAAAATTGCGCATGTGCGCGCGCACACACACACACCAGATGTCAAGCAGCCTTTATCAATAGTTTTCATTGAAGTTGCCCAAACTCATTTGAAATGTATTTTAGAAATCATATTATGTCCATTTAAATGGAAAAGATTCAACAGGTAAAGTCTGTAAATAGTAATACTTTAAAAAAAAAAACCTTTTCATCTAGATTCCTTTAATTGTTGAACCAAAAAAACGCTATATCTGAAATCATATCTCTCTTTGTTTCTTTTCATTCTTTATTTAATAAGTGCTTCAAATTTCTTTGGAAAAATTGTGCTGTAGGATGAGAGTATGTCCTTCCTTCCTTCTTTCCATCTTTCCTTCTTTCCTTTTTCTTCCCTTTAACCCCTCTTGATCTTACTCTGGAACTGGCATTTGGTGGTGGTGGTGGTGGGGTTATTATTATTTTACCCTATATGTGAATTAAAATCAGATGGAGAAAATTTTGGAGAAATTTTAAAGGAAGTGATAGAACATGCACACAGCATCATATTCCAATCAAATTCTGATCCCATCTCAGATTGTATATATTTGTTTTAAATAGAAGAAACATTGTGAGATCTGATCAAAGATTGCCTGCATTATGTATACTTTACTGTTGGGGAAATTAAATTCCATTAGAATACCGGCATAAAAATTTATTGTATAGAAGAACTAAAGAAAGGTACTTATATCCATCTGCTTCACCAGAATACCAAGCTCATTTAGAAATTCAGCTGTTCAGTAATGTCCTTAGAACAAGGATCTTTTTTTCCTTATATTATTTTGTAAACTGCTATGTATATTGAAGGAACTGTATAAATGATAGTAAGAATTCATATTGGAACCTGTTATAGAATGCACACATTAACCATAGGGAACATTAAAGGACAATATTGTTGTCCTGTTTTTGCAATGTACAGATTATTTTTTTAATTAAGTAGCTGAACAAAAATAAATGTTCAGCCTTAAATTTAAAAAATCAACCTAACAGCAGTGAAATCTCTGCAGTATTTTGTTATCTGGAATTGTTTTAACTTGCACACTTTATATAACTTAAAATGCAGAATGCCTTAGAACACTTAAAAAAAATTTAAACCTATATCTTAAAAATATTAAAATCCTTACCTAGATAGATGAATCATTAGTCTACTTTGCTAAATAATTACAAATTTTTAGAAGACTGTAACTATTATTAAATAAGATTATCCTCCTTTGCAGAGAATAAGCACAGCACTCACTTAAATATAAAATCTACTTGAAATCAGTACACATCATTTTATATATATATATATATATACATTATATCTTTTTCTAAATCATCATGAATTCTGCCTTGATTTCCAACTTTGAGCCCTATTTGCAAGGAATGGCTCTGGCTCAGAGCTCATGAAATGAATATAAATTATGGAACAGAATGGCAATGTTGTAACACACCATCCATTCATTTCATTTGGTCTTTCAGAAAATATTTAATGACTTACACTTCTACAGCATTTACTCAGGAATGACTTGGAGTGTGTGTATAAATGGCCAAGAAGAAAATGGTGCCAAGGCTAAATTTTCAAAATCTTTGAGTAAAACCACAATTCAACATCACCACCCCCACCCCTTTCTTTTAACTCAAACTAATCTACAACACTCTATTTATGGTTCAGTAGAATGAGATACAGTCTAGACAACACTGCATAAGTAAAATTATCCCTGGGCTAGATTATAGGTAGAAACTGCAGTGCATACTTCATTGATGTGTTGATATATCTTCCTTAAAACTCCTGTGCATACTAAATATATTGCTGGAGAAATGAATTTCACCTAGCCTTTCCTTTATGGTACTGATTTTCTATTTACAAGTAGAGCATTTTTCTTTTGGCACCTTGGGCCACTATTCAAGTAGATATCCTTCCAATAACCCAAGAACAGTTTAGTTTAGGATGAGTGTTATCTGAATGTTATTTAACTGTTAGAAATGTCTGAGTGTATATAAGTTGGTAAAGATAAAGCTAGGTATAGTACCTATCTATAAGTAGGTAAAAACTGGCAAATCAGTTGTTGCAATTTCTTAGGGCTTTCCTAGCAAGGCTGTATATACCCTTTGTCCAATCTAGCAACACATTTTCATAGTTCTGCAGTCTTGCCCAAATCCATTTTTTCACTGGTATTCAACATATGCAATCAAAATAAGATGGAAAACAGAAGAGAAAAAGGAGAACTTTAAAACAGACCTTGCCAGCATAACATAAGGAAATGAGGTTGTTCTTGCATCATATTCTAGCACATATTCTAGTTGTTCTTGCATCATATTCTAGTCCCCAAACTACGGCCCGTGGGCCACATGCGGCCCACTAAGGCCATTTATCTGGCCCGCGGGTCTTTTCCAAGGCCTCACTGGAAAAGCAGTGAGAACGTCCCCCTCAATTTCATCTCACCCGAGGTAAAGTAAGGCTTGCTGAAAGCCGAGCTGAGCACAACACATACACGCACACACCCGCCTCCTCCTCTTTTGAGTTGCTAGCTCCCATTTTCTGAATGGGGATTGAATGGGAGTCCGGGGTTGGAGGGTGGAGGCTTGTCGGGCAAGTCCTCCGCAGGGAGAGAAGCGGGAGGATGAAAGAGGGAAAAGAGAGAGAGAGAAGTGGAGAGAAAGAAAGAAAAGGGAAAGAGAATGGAAAAAGAGCAAGGGAAAGAAGTGGAGAGGAAAGAAGGAAGGAGGGAGGGAGGAAGAGAGATAGCAAGAGAGAGTGAGAAAGAAAGAGACAGAAAGAAAGCAAGAGAGAGAGAGAAAGCAAGAGAGAGAGAGAAAAAGAAAGCAAGAGAGAGAAAGAAAGCAAGAGAGAGAGAGAAAGAGAGTGAGAGCGAGACAAAGAAATAAGGTATGTGCAGTGTGCATAGGAATCTGTTCATAGTTTTTTTTATAGTCCGGCCCTCCAACAGTCCAAGGGACAGTGAACTGGCCCCCTGTGTAAAAAGTTTGGGGACCCCTGTTCTAGCACATTCAAACTCATTCTTTAGGAGAATGGTTAGGACACGGATCTCAAAAAATTTGACCGATAGGAATCTAAGAGGCTGTTTTGAGGACTTCGATCAACTGACCGTGTTGGAATCGTGGTGAACCGTAAAACACTATTTACTAAACTAGTCTCCTACTATTTTTTTCTAAATAACTCTGTGGTTTTATGTTGGGACCTAGAGGTAGGATGGAGATACATCTTGCATATGAAGGTGGTGCTTTGCAGCGTGCTAGCTTTCTTTTCATTTTCCCCCCGTTCAGCTTGTTTTCCAGTAGAAACTTAGGGAAGGCATGATGGGAACCAAGGAATATGTCACTCTGTTGGAGATAGTGGCTAATTATATGCCAAGTGAAATGGCACAATCCGGGCAATTCATATCATATTTATGAAAACTAACTCCAAACTTCATAGAAAAGTGTTTAGTAAGTATGAGCTCTAGGGACCTATTAAGCAAGCTTTGAAAAATCCACTCCAATTTTTTTCAATGATACATAAAAGAGAGCTTATTTTAGATCAAACGTAGGCTTGAAATATAGTGCCTTAGGTAAGATTGATTAGAAACCCATTGTTTTAATGGAGTTTTGAAGCACTGAGTCTTCTGACTTGGAAGTTCTGGAGAATTGATTCAGAAAGGTTTTCCCAGAAACCTAAGGGATAGCACAATATTGTTCTTAACCCCATTGTTGTCTCTGTTCTAGCTTTTGAGTTTTAGTTAAAAGCTACCCAATCTGATTGACAGTGAAATTTTTGTGCATAGCAGCATGAGCAAAATATATCTAAAATTTTGGTACAGGAGAGAAAAGTCATTGTCGTGTGCCTATCATCTTAGTTTATTGTTTGAACTAAATTTTGATGCAACAAAAGCAGCATAATTTTATCATATTTAGATAATGATGGAATGAATGGGGAGCAGGTTTGCTTCAGGAATGGAATAAGCCTAATATAGACCCAAATGCAACGGAAATACTTTTTTAAAAGGTTTATTGAATAGTGATGCCATTCTTCTCTTAATTTTGGTAGAGAACGAAGGATGATTTAGTTTAGAACAGAGTTCTCTTTGTGGTTTGCACAATGCATAGAAAACATTTGTTGGAAGTTAACTATGCTCTTGAAAAGAAACTGCCCCAAATATTCAATTAGTCTTACTTTTAGTATTAGGGTTGTTTAGTTTGCTTGAATAAGAATGACCTTTCTCAAATGCTACCCAAGGAAGAATAGGGGATAGAGTCTTCCTCAGTAGCCTATTTTATGGCATCAGAGATCACTACATTATTTCCAGAGAGTCAGTTTGATGTTGTGGTTAATGTATCAGGCTAGAAACTAGGAGACTGAGTTCTAGTCCTGCCCTGGGCACAAAGCCAGCTGGGTTACCTTGGACTAGTCACTTATTCTCAGTCTCAGTAAAGGAACAGTGACAAACCACTTCAGAAAAAGTTTGTGGGAAAAAACTGTAGGGAATCTATCCAGGTAAATTCCACAGAAAGAAATAATAATTTCTTATTATTTCCTTTGCTTAAGAAATTTTATAAATATATATTCTTTCTTCCCCCCCCCCTTTTTTTTTTTTTTTTTTGCTTTCTACAGCCTACCTCATCAGCCGCCGCCATTTTTCTTCCTTATGTTCTTTGCTTTGGATCAATTGTTAACTTTAGCTATTGCAAGCAACTATTGCAAAGCATATCACGCATCCAACCCTTGCCCTCAATCTTATAGCAGAATTTCAGGTGGCAGGTTGGAAAAGACTCGTAGACCAGAACAAATGATGTTGGACATAATTCTTTCATTTGTGGAATAACACCAAAAAAAAGGCTTGTCAAACTTTCCATTGACTAAATTCAATATTATGGCTCATAATTTGCATAGATTTATTTCATGCCATTTGTTTCCATTTTTATCTAATGCTATATTTGCAAATGTATGCAGTATTTGTTTGAGGAGAGGTTACTAAATGATCTTAAGAACCCTATATTTTATAAACAACTCTCTATTAAAGACTTTGATGGGTTATGTTTATTGTTTGGGACCTAGCCGTTATAATTCCAAGTGTCCCAGGCTGAAGCTACTTATACTCATTCCTTCACTAGAGTAAGTGATAAATCATATATCACATATATACTGAGACATTTCTTTTACCAAATGAAAAATGAAGAGGTGTTTATTATAAGCATTTCTTAATAGCATATTCTGGTGTCAATTGTCGATTGTCAATTTTAACACCAGAGCAAAGTTCATTCCCTTCAGAAACATTAAAATGTCATAGCTAGTAGTACTGCAAGTCCTTTTGTGCGTAGATTCCATTTATGACTGAAATTTCAGTTCACAGAAGAAAAACAGGAAGTTTACGTATGTGTTTTAAATTTGATGAACTGCACAGCTTTCTTTAAACATATTAGGAGTAATTCAGCAAATTTTAACTATAACCCTACCAAAGCAACAAAAACGGGATAAAAGTAGATGTTCCCATTTTAGTCATTCAGTTAAATAAAAATAGCCATATAATAAAAGAACCCATGCCTCCATTTCTTTTAAATTTTGTCAGAATCTTCTATAGGCTGGCTACTTTAGCGATCAGATTTAATTATTTAAAATTCCAAAGATCCATGCTCAGGGAAAAAAGATGGGTAGTCTAGAAATCTAGAGATATTAAAGTATGTTTCAGCACTGAAGTTCCTAGAGATTCCTCATCTTCATAGCACTTTGTTCTCTTGCTGACATTTATTTAAATTTATTTTTGAATCTGTGACAAATCATGGACTGAAATTTTCAAATAGGCAATTTGTCCAGCCTTTACTTGCACCAAAATGATTGGATGATTGCTATAGTAAAATAAAAAAATGAATTACAACTCTTATCAAATCCTTAATGGTAAAATATAAGAGTCCCAATGCAGGATGGTTGAAATACATTTGGAGTTGTTGCTGGTGCACCTGTGCAAACCACTGAATTTAAAACAGTGGTTGAGATGCATGAAAAGCTACAATAACTATGCTTTAGCCATCTGTGTTAGAATTGGGGCTATTTATCACGATCATAATGTATTTGATGGCAAGAGCAGCAAGCAAGAAAACTGTTAAGTTCTGTCATGTTGCTATAGTCATTGTAGTGCACGTATCAATAGATAAAAGCCTTGGAGGTCTCTCCAAATTACGGACATGAAAAGTTAGAACATATGATCAGAATTTGATAACATCTGTACTCATGGTGACATGAGCAGCAGACAAATTTAATACATAATAATAATCTGTATATCAGTATCCCCTCTTCCTCCAAGACCATCAAAATGAAATAGTAGCATGCGTACGAACACAAAGCAAATTTCAAAGTAGCTGTTTTAATCATTCTAAGAAAGATTCTTCTTTTGGTCTAATGTGCAAATCTTTAAAATGCTTTGTACAGCCCTAATAAACACTAATCATGTCTACATGTTGCACACCCATTGTTATAAAAACCAGGATGGTTTGTATGTAGAAGTACAAGAAATGCTGAATAAGGAGTTCCGGACAGTACATATTCCTAATTATTTGCGTTTCCTGTTATTAGCAGGAGACAAGTTTTGGAGCTTAAGGTAGGGACTGAATCTGCAAAGCCCTGTAGGTTTGTTGCAAATATGCATGTTTTTCCATCTCAGCTGTTCATTTCATGCATTTAATGCAGCAGGCTGTACTCATGCCTAGCCATTAGCTTGACCGTATAGAAAAGAAATTGTTATTTAAGGTATCATATCTTAATTATTTCAGTAATAGTAAGTAACATGATAATTTTTCTAAGGTGACTGTTAGTCATTAATCAAAAGCTGCGTACATTTTCATATGGACAGATGTAATAAAAAAAATAGGGGGATAACAGTTATATCCTTGAATAATTTATCCAATTTAAGAAATAAAAATGAGGCACAAATGTGATCAGCGCTTGTGGAGATATGTATTTAATAATTTCTCAATGAGATATTTATGAATGCAAAGAGATGATTCCAAAATATTAAAACATCTGTTAGTCTTTTTTTTTAGCGGCTTTTGAAAATCAACACTGTTCATTAAGCAATAATGTTCGTATATGTGAAAAACATTCTATGATGAAACTGAAATAGACTAATGTCAGATTACTGGAGAAAGAGGAAAAGAAATAAAATGTTATTATGGGGACAGTCAAGTATCTTAAATTAAACATGTTTACTTGTAAGGGAAAGTTATGTAAATGATTATTTTATCCAAGTAAACATTTAAGATCACACTCATAAACCAGTGAGCACTTCCAGCTAAGTGTGTGTCACTCGGCAGCCTTAATGTGCATTTCATGGCTGAGTGACACAATCATGTTTTCTAAGTGATGGTAACTGCAATTGTAGTGTAAAACAATTGATCTGTGGTAGTCATCAAGAATTTCTAACTACAGTGTTCCCTTGATTTTCGTAGGGGATGCGTTCCGAGACCGCCCACGAAAGTCGAATTTCTGCGAAGTAGAGATGCGGAAATAAATACACAATTTTTGGCTATGGACAGTATCCCAAGCCATCCCTTAACACTTTAAACCCCTAAATTACCAATTCCCATTCCCTTAACAACCATTTACTCACCATTATTACTGGTACTCACCATTGAATAAGACACTTAGTGATCCTGATATTTATAAACATAATTTTTTTTGGTTATTTGTTTGCAAAAATTATTAGTTTGGTGATAACGTATGACGTCACCATGCAGGAAAACCCGTGGTATAGAAAAAACCCCGTGAAGTATTTTTAATTAATATTTTTTGAAAAACTGTGGTATAGGCCATTGGCAAAGTTCGAATCCGCGAAACTCGAGGGAACACTGTATATCCTAGCAGTGGGTTCCTCTGGTGATCTGCTGAATTTCCCCATCTTCACCAGTTGTGTGCAAAAACACAGGTTTGGGGACATAGTCTTTGTATATCTCTAGACAATTTGGCATTTTTTTCCACAGTCAAATATATTAATGGCTTGCACTAACCAGATTTTTTAAACTATAATTATTAGACCTTTTACTTGATTAAAGAGACCTCGGATGATTAATTGTATAAATTTTAATTAAAACTGCGGAAATGTTTCTCTGCAGAGCCCAATTTCACTTTGCAGTGGTATATTTGTCAATCTTAGCCCCAAGTCCCTCCTAGAAGAGTGGTTTTTCCTATATGATTGTGTGTATATATACATGCATATACAGTAGCTATATAATGTGAGATAGGAGAATGATTCATCTAAGATGCACATATTTAATTTGCGCTAAAACTATTTCCCAAAGAATCATATGCTAGGATTAATGAGGAGTTCCCCTTAATCAATCTGATATACTCACTGGCAAAATATTGCAGCCCTAATAATTTTACTGCTCATTCTGCAACCATCTGCATAAAAGGGGAGTGTGTGTGTGTTTGTGTGTGTGTGTGCGTGCGTGCATGTATGTATGTGTGTGTTTCTATGCTCAGGACTATGTGTATTCCATAATACTCCGGCCACAACATCCATCTTTGTAAAGCAAACGTGTACATCTTTGTACCTTAATTCAAAGTGATGGTATTCCGCAAATGCATGTAGAATCCACACTTTGTAATAAAAGTAAAACCAAATTATGTATGTGCTGACTGTGGAATGTAGATCCCAATGCAGTTGGAGAGAACCCTTAGAGAATTCCTCAAAGTTGGGTTGATGGGCATTCATTAACCCATCATTGCAATCAACAAATATAAAATAAATTAGGTGTTCTGGGGAGATATAGCTACTTAGCTGAACTCATTTAAGTGCGTGATTCTCAGAAGTTACTTTGATGACGAATTTAGATTTTTTTATATCAAATGGCTATGGAGATTCTCAGTTATCCACGGAATGGTTGTCCCAAAGGTGCTTTTTCAAAAGGCAACTAGACTTTCTTTTCTTTTTTTGTGTTTCTTGATTATGTTTTGCTTCTCAGCCAAGAGGTTTCTTGAGTTCCGAAGAACAGAAGGGGACGAATACAGCACCACTTGTTTCTTGTTTACAATCACAGCCCTTTCAGCAGGTTCCACGCCCATTTGCAATATTCAGGCGACACTGAAAGCACAGATAAACCTCCAAGTAGCCTCGATGACTCTCAGAAGGACCAGATGACTGCAAAGTAGAAATCCTTCTATTCTCCACCTTTCAGTCAGAACTGAAAAAGCTGCTTGAATGAGAAGTAAAATGTCAAGGAAAAACAAAGAAAATCCAGTTGCCTTTTGAAAAATCACCTTTGGTATCGAATGTACATACAGTGATCCCTCGATTTTCGCGGGGCTTGCGTTCCCAGACTGCCTGCCAAAGTCGAATTTCCGCGAAGTAGAGATGTTGAAGTAAAAACACAATTTTTGGCTATGGACAGCCAAAAACTATCGCTGCGCCCCCTTTTCCAAGGCCGCGCAAGGAGCCGGGCTTGAAGTTGGGGGCGGGGAGCAACGAAAGTGTGGAAGCCGGCAAAGATTGTTTTGAATGTCGGCCACCCCCGCCCCCCAGCACCTCCGCCCCCCTCGCCGCTACCTCCCGCTCGCCCGATCCGCCCCTCTCACTAGCTTTCTTGGGGCATGGGTCCTCCTGCAGCAGCGCTGGCGGCTATGGCTTCTCGTCCTCATTCGGCCGCTCTCCACTCTGATCGCTTTGAGAATGCCCACCCCGCCCCTCTCGCAGTCCCTTAGCTGAGAGCGCTTTCGTCCCAGCTGCCAGCGAGGGGGCTGCAGGAGAGGCGGGGCAGGCATTCTCACAGAGAAAGAGCAACAGAGCGAGATAGAAAGGAGAGAGAGAGAGTGAGAAAGAGAGAGAGAGCAAGGGGGGAGAGTGGAAGGTAGAGAGAGAGAAATGATAGAAAAAAGGGAGAAAAAAAGAGAAATGAGAAAATGATTGAAGCAGAGAATAACAGGAAAGAGAGAGAAAGTGACTTGGTGATGACATATGACATCATCGTGTGGGGAAAACCATGGTATAGAAAAAAAATGTGGAGTATTTTTTAATTAATATTTTTTGAAAAACCGTGGTATAGCCGTTTCGTGAAGTTTGAACCCGCGAAAATCGAGGGATCACTGTATTGTCCCTGCCTTTTAGAACCTTTACTATAGACATAAAATAGAAGGCCCGTTAATTAAGTAATACATGGTGTCTTCCAAATGTAAACCAAATCATTTCATATTGGGAAGGCTGATCCAACACAGATATACTGCATACATATGTTGACAATCTTGGCACGCCTCAGCATCATTGTGCCAAATTTTGTATTTATTTATTTATTTATTTATTACTTAGATTTGTATGCCGCCCCTCTCCGAAGACTCTTTACCATATCTGTGCAAACTGAATCTCAAGTAACAGAAAACTCTGTTTGGCCAGCTTTTACCTCTATTACTTCCTACCCCAAAAAAGATGAAAATAACCTGAGGTAAAAGATATTGTTTTCAATATTTTTTACCTCAGCTAAACATCTTTGGTAGATTTGGTAATTTTCACTATAATCAACCAGTAAACAAGATGGAAAACTTTTGTTTGTTTTTCTTTTTCTTTCCATTTTTAATGTTGTGATCGGAAAACACCACCACCCTGTTAGCAGTTTTGATTTTTCACACATTTTCACATTTGGACTCAGCTTGGTACTTTTTTTGCATTTTAATTCTAAATGTTAATATATTCCTTTTTTTAAATTGCATCCTAAATGCCAGACAAAACCTATTAATAAAGCTAGCATAAAACTCTTACATTTCAGAGCAGAGGGATTTCTGCAATTGGCTTAGCACATAGGCTTCAAATATACAGGGATCAAAAGAGCTGAGGAGGAGGTTGCAAAGGAATAAATTGTTGCTTGCAAAATTTTAGAACTCTGGAGTAACCTTTGATATAAGAAAAGATGCTATCATAATCAGAACTCAGTGAAGGTGTAGAACAATTGGGGAAGATGAAAGTTCTTTGGATCCCACCAACAGTACTTAATCAATAAGAAAGGTTTCCTTTAATAAAATGGGGATGAAGAGAACCTTTCTGCATTTCAATTTACATGTATAGATATATAGATATAAAACCTTTTCTACGTTTTGCCATTCAATTAGGAGATTGATCTGGAGAAGTGTCATTCCATCCATATTGTAATTTTAGGATCAATAAAACGTTTTGAAGCTTGGCAATATCCAATTACATTTCTCGCTTTTCTTCGTTACTCCTCATTTTGCAAAGTGAAAATACTTGTGTCATGTAAGGGAATGTAACACTCTCTTTTGTACTGCAAATTGCATCGTGTCAGAGAAAGGTTAAGTAGAATTGAGAAGGCATGTCAAGGCATTATATACAAAAGCATAGAGTTACATCCAACAAGTCCACTGTTAACATTTCCAGTAATAACCAGCAGAATGTTTTAGGAAAGTGTAAAAATGAAATTTACACAGATAATCATGAAAAAACCTTGCTCAGGGCATCTAGAAATGGTTACGTAATACCATTTTTGCAACCATTATCCATTCTCATACATTGTCTTACACAAACATGTTCATGTTCACAATGCCATTTATAATCTGTATTGTGTATCCCAATCATTCATACATTTCCCTCTTGTTCATGAAATACTCTATCATAACCAGAGAACTGGTCTCATTTTCTCTTGAGTTACATTTCTTCATTTCCATGACATGTTTCCAATATCTAGGTTTTATTGAAGGGAAGCATTGGTTTTTAAATTGTAAGCCATTGGGCTAAGTTGCAAATACACCTTAGCAAGCAGAGCTAGTAGTTCACCTGTTAAAAAAATCATTTTTAACATGAAAATTGCCATGAAAATGACTGTTCACTCAGTGGCTTTCTTTGTATGGGATACAAGGTTTCTATTTTCCTTTCTAAACATTATTCTAAACATCATCAAGTATCGGCAAAAAGGGGTGGAAACCTTTGATTAAGGGAGAAAACCAAAATAATAAACGGAGAAAGAATTACAGATCTTCCAGTCATATTCTCCAACACCTTTTATTATGTTTAATCTATGTTCTTTTTTTCAAGTAGCCTGAGCTGCGGAGGAAAATTGAGAATTATTACTCGTTATAGCAAATATATACCGTAAGTCCCTGTTGTGTATAGGTAGAGACTCCTGTGCCTTGGATTGTTGCCTTAGAACAGCGTTTCCCAACCGGTGTGCCGCGGCACAGTAGTGTGCCGTGAGACATGGCCAGGTGTGCCGCGAGAAGCTCCAGCTGGGCGGGGCGCTGCCGGCACCCCTGCCTGAGTGTCGTCCTGTGTGGATGGTCTTGGGCTTCACATTCGCTTCCTGGTTCCCTCTCCTCCCACCGCCTGTGTCTCCCGCCGTCGCCTCCCACCAAGCCGTCGCCCGTTGCCGTGGGTTCCTTGAGTGGGAGCTGCCGCTTCCCTCCATCCAGCTCAGCCACGCTGCCGTAGAAAGCACAGAGGTTATTGCCACCGCTTCTGCCTCCACTCAGGGAGCCACCGTGGTCACCGCGCCTTTTCCTTTCGCTCAGCTCAACCACGATGGCTCCCTGAGTGGAGGCAGAGACGGCGGCAATAACCTCTTGGCGGAGGGGAAGCGCTGATGGGCTCTCCTCCTTCCCCACCCCCGCGCTTCTCTCCCGCCCTGGCTTTTGCTTCGCCCCATGATTTCCCCGCAATTTCATCCAGGCCACCTCTTGCCTCCTTTTGAACTGCGGGGAAATCTGCGGGTGAAGCAAAAGCCAGGGCGGGAGAGAAGCGCGGGGGTGGGGAAGGAGGAGAGCCCGTCAGCGCTTCCCCTCCGCCAAGCTGCCTGCTTGTCCTCGCACCTCGTTGCTACCTCCTGCCTTTTTCCAGGGGCCTTTGGAAGGTACCCAGGGAAGGGGGGGATTGGGGGTGGCTGCAGCGGCTTCTCGTCCTCCTCATCGGGCTGCTAACGCCCACCCGGCCCCTCTTGCATGCAGTCCCTTCACCAAGCGCTTTTTTCTTCTCACAGCTGAGGCAGGATTTGGAATGTCGGGTGTGTGTGAGTGCGGGCTCCGCAACCCCCTGCCACCCGGAACATTTAAAATAAGAAAAACCTTCGCCGGCCTCCGCAGAGAAGAAAGGAAGAGAGAGAAAGAGACAGAGAGCAAGAGAGACATAGCAAGAGAGGCAGAGAGAGAGAGAGAGAGAGCAAGAGAGGCAGAGAGAGAGAGAGAGAGAGAGAGAGAAAGAGAAAGAGAGAGAAAGAAAGAGAGCTAGCAAGAGAGAGAGAAAGAGAGACAGAGAAAGAGAGAGAGAGAGAGAGAGAGAGAGATAGCAAGAGAGAGAAAAAGAGAGAGAAAAAGAGAGAGAATGAAAGAGAGATAGCAAGAGAGGCAGAGAGAGCAAGGGAGAGAGAAAGACATATAGGGAGGGAAGGAGGGAGAGAGAAAGAGAGCAAAAGAGAGAGGAAGAAAGAAAGAGGGATGGAGAAAGAGAAAGAAGGGAAGGAAGGAAGAGAGAGAAAGAGTGAGGGAGAAATAGAGCGAAATGGAGGAAGATTTTTTTTTTGTCAAAACTTTTCTTTAGCCACCCCCCCCCCCCGTTCAGTGTT
Organism: Erythrolamprus reginae; assembly: GCF_031021105.1. NCBI lineage: Eukaryota > Metazoa > Chordata > Lepidosauria > Squamata > Dipsadidae > Erythrolamprus > Erythrolamprus reginae. The sequence goes on along the minus strand of NC_091951.1, from coordinate 239,785,482 downwards.
CCCCAGGATTTTGAAAATGTGAATAATGTGCCGCGGCTCAAAAAAGGTTGGGAAACACTGCCTTAGAACAGTGATGGTGAACTTACGGCATGCGTGCCACAGGTGGCACACGAAGCCATATGTGAGCGCATGCGAGGCGTTGCCCTAGGTCAGCTCCAGTGCACTTGTATGTGCTAACCAGTTGATTTTCAGGCTTTTTTCCAACCGTTTCCTCTCCCCAGGCTTCAGGAAAGCCTCATGAAACCTGGGAATGGCAAAAAAGGGCCCAATGGACCAACCAGGAGGTCTTTTCCAAACTTTTGACCCATTTGGCTGTTTTTCGCCGATCTCAGGCTTCAGTGAGGCCTGTATGCATGCGTGGAGGGCACACGCAAACGGGGAAGGCATGGGTGTGAGCACATACATGCGCTAGTGCGCATATGTGCACTCTTTTGACACGTGAGCCAAAAAAGGTTTGCAATCACTGCCTTAGAACATATAAAGTCTGTTCCCTCTTTACTTGTTTGACTGAAAGCAGAGATTGGATGGAGAGAGGCATGATAGCATCACTTTTCTTGTAAAGTCCTGTGGCAGAGTTTGAAGGGGAAGTGTTAACCCCACTGGGTACTCATGTACCCCTAGGCTCGGTATCTAATGAGAAAAAAACATTGATTTCGATACCTATTCAGGGTCTCAAACACTGCATTTGAATATATGAGATAGGAGCATTTTTCTAACATATATTAAGCAGCCAGTGCTCTAGTGTTAAATGCATGTCTCAGAATGGGGTGGGTGGGCGTAAATTAAAATGGATTTTCATATTAAACAAGCTTAGGATCCCAGAAAGCTAATTATATTAATTTATTTCATATAAAATATAATTAAGCTTTGCATTTAATTGAAAGTTGCTTAGCACATATATGCTGGTGAAGGGGTTTTTTTGGCACAAGAATAATCAATGGCAATTTTTTTGGAGTGGAAGTTCTCCATACTGTAGTTCTACATTCCTACCTTGTTGCTAGTGAGCCCTCTCATAGTACACTCATAAATTTATATTGAAAAATGGAAGATTATTTTTTTTTACTATTCACAAAACTATACAAACTTTGATGGCAGAAGACTGGTTTGTTCATTCTTTCCACTGCCGTATTCTTGGACTGAATCCTTCCTGAAATCTCTTTTACTTTTCACACAGCACTAATCCTGCTTCCCTGTATGTCCAACTCATTTTTGAACCAGCCCTTGATCATCTTCATCCTTGCAGATTCAGAACACCGAGAGAATACAGAGACCTACCTGAGCCAATCAGTGGTCACGCCAACTGACCAATAACGATGCAAAAAGTGCCCTACAACCAATGCTTTTTTACGTTTTTGGATAGCAAAATATGTCCTCACTTACTTCCTGCCAAATGGATTTAAAACAAAAATGTTGGATGCCTCTGTCTGTCTGTCCGTGTCCCCATTCTTGTTCTTATGAAAAGTTAAGGGGAGGTATGTGTTAAGTCCTCGATTTACAACTCCATCGTAAATGCAAAAACCTCAACTTACGGCGGGCCAGGAAGGCTGATGCTGAAGCCTGATTGGCTAATTCCCTTTTGAGTGGGAAATTTAAAGCATTGTGATTGGTTGACTGTCTGACAGCCACACTATAAAAGGAGCTTTCAGAAATCTGTTTGCTGTTCTATTTAAGCTGAGCTGGAGTGGTGCTGAAAATGCCTGAATAAAAGTTCCCTGTTCAAAAAGCCAAGCCTCTGCTAAGTTCTGTCATTGCAAAAACTCACCTATCTAACACTGACGACTGAGGAAAGCGGGATTCCTCTCAGAATTATGTTCTGCCACCTCTGTCTCTCCTTCAGCAAGTCCACAGCTGAATCTTTTGAGCTGAGGCCCCTCAGAACTGCCGCTGGCTCTCCTTCAACAAGTTCCACAGCTGAGTCTTTATTCATCTACATTCATCCTTTTCAGGATGGCTCAACTGCCAGATTTCTCTCCATTTGAGCCTTCAACAGAAACCTGGGAAGATTACCTCACACGTTTCAAATGTGTGCTGAGGGCTAACAACCTTGCAGAGATGTCCACTGCCAGAAAGCTCGGCTACTTTCTCAATTTCTGTGGTGGTGTTTGCCATAGCACATGCCCTGACAGCTCCTCGGCCTGTTTTCGAGGTACGCCGTGAGACACTCCTGGAGAAGCTTCAAAACTACTATGCTCCAGTTCCCTCTCGCATAGCTCGCAGGCATGCCTTCTGCCACAGGTTTCAGCGTGAGGGTGAATCTATTAATGACTATGTGGCTGCTCTTCGCACAGCCTCTAACAACTGTAATTTCTCTGACTTCGATGACTTATTGCTGGACGAGCTGGTATGTGGGGTCAAAGACATTAGGCTGCAATGTCGCTTGTTAGCCAAATCTGAGCTGACCCTGCAAGCAGCCTTAGATGAGGCTAGAGCAGCTGTACTCTGAGCAATCTGTATCTGAGCTGCGCAGATATGCACTTGCCTCCCCCACTAGCCAGTGACTATTAGAACTGTTAGTAACTCAGTGTCGACATCACATAGCTGGTTCTCTCGGTGTTTCTGTGGGCGACACCATCTTGGATTTTGCTTCTGCGCATGCACAGAAGCTAATCTTTGCTTTTGTGCACGCACAGAAGCTAATATTTGCTTTTGTGCATGCACAGAAACTAATCTTTCCTTTTGTGCATGCACAGTGTTCTGCCGGGCTCACGGCACGAGCCCCCAATTAAGTACAAAGGAAGAAAGTCAGACACATACACTTGAAAAGTCAAGAACACTGTCTTTATCGAAAGTAAAAATAGAAGCAAAACACCCTTTTGGTAGTTTTCAAAGCAACAGACTTGAATGCGGTGAAAAACAATAAACAAACACAAAGCAATTAGCAAGCAGCTGTGAAGACGTCACAGCCACTCTTCTTCAACTCACACGCTTGACTATGGTTTAGTTTCAAAGTCCTGAAATCAATGCAAAGAGAGTCCTTGGAGAATCCTGAGACAAAAGCCACTTCCTCTTTCAACCAAACAGATAAATCTCCACACTCAGAGGCCAAAACGCTGCCAATTTAACAGCAGCCCCAATTAGTTGAACCACACCCAAACACAGGTGAACTCCCTCATCTCCTCTAATATCTCCTTAGTTGCTCTTTCCTCGTCATTGCCCTGTGGCTGTGTACGTCAATGAATGTCTCTTCATCTGAATCCAGCGAGGATAATGATGAATTACTCCCTAATGGGCTGTCTGCCACAACCCCCTCTGAGGATCTCATTTCACATTCGCTTTCTGCTTCAGATGCTTCAGACACTTCACTGTCCGAAGCAGTCGGCAGTAAAACTGCCCTCTGACACTGGGAGGATTCACCCACATCCACCCCCACAGTCCTTGGGGCAGGAGCTGGCCCAGAGCCAACCACAACACAGAGAAGCTATTTTTTGTTGCACACATGCATGGCATGAACCTAAGCAAACTGACGGCAAAAGGATACAGAACCTACCCCTGCCCCAGAGAGTACTTTGAGATTAATCTCCTATAATCAATCTTGATAGCATCTTGCTGCACTTTAAAACTGAGGGCTACTCAATTGGGGTTGCAAAGATCAGGATGGCTGTTAAGTGGAAGTCAAAGGATGCTGAAATTTTAACAGCTAGAATTGATGATGGTAAATGCATCTTTAAGACCCCAGGGGAAAATAGGAAAACGGTTAAATCCCATTTGTGTGTGGCAACTAGAACAAAGCTGGTCTTTTCCACTTCTGAGAATGCAATTCTCAAAGGTCTTCAGCTTTGTTTCAGTTTTAAACAGCTTAGAGAACAGAAAAAAAGGGAATTCGGCTCTCCAAACAATTAATGACACGCAATCAGATCCAGAATTCTCTTCAAATTGTTTCAAAGCCGTCTGAGAATGAGGCCTAATATTAGACGACAGAGCTTCAAGCTGCAGAACTCTAATGTCTGCCATGGAACATATGTATAACTTGTACCATCTGCCAGTTCACTTCATTGTGAAATACGTGATTCTTTTTACCCATGGCAGATAACGTTCTCCATCCGGATATAATTATGCCATTTTGCTATCGACGAATGCTTAATATAATATGATGTTGTGATGTCAGCAGGCTCGGTTCGCTTTGCTGCAGATAGTTGTGAGAGGAAAATTATTTTGAAGACCCGATGTGTCTGGAGCCCTCCTGTGAACACAACATGGAAAAGGGCAGGAATGATCTATTGCACAGATGCCGACATCCCTTGAATTATTATTTCTAAAAATGAAGAAATGAATGCATACTGGGAAACGGAATACTGAAAGGGAAAAGTTTGGCAAAGCTTTTGAAAGGATTTTGCAGCGCATGTTAACCTAAGCAAAAGACCCTTCCCCTAAGTGTTAAAGCAGACACGCTGCAGAAAACCAAGGTAGCTGCTTTTTTTGATGGCCCCTAGTTGTGTGTGCATGTGAGGTCATGTATAGACAAGACTAATGGTATGTTGGGTCCGCTAGTGAAATAAAGCCACTGTGTGCAAACATTCATGTCCAGCCAAAGACCATTTCTGAAGCAGCCTTGCAAAAGACTTAGCAGCTTCAGTGCTATCAAAGAGAGATACTTCACTTGGGTAAACTTCACATTTTGTGAAGCACCCTTTTCAGAGACTTGGGGACAAGTGGGTTCTGATTTTCCTCACTGCCAGTTCGTTTCCTGACATGATGTGCGGATGCACGCACACAGTGTTAAAAACCCAGCTCCTGTGCATGCATAGAAGCAAAAAAACAAGATGGCAGCACCTACAGAGCCACCAAGAGAGGCAGTTTGAGGACATAGCAGACCAGGCCACTTCAGATTCCAGCGATCCAGGCCACCAAGTTACTGGCGGTTCCATAGAACTGGTCTGAACTCACCACCGCTCCAGGATCGTCTATTACTGATGAACAACCCTTGTTTAATTGATATACAGTGATACCTCATCTTACAAATGCCTCGTCATACAAACTTTTCAAGATACAAACCCAGGGTTTAAGATTTTTTTGCCTCTTCTTACAAACTATTTTCACCTTCCAACCCCACCACCACCGCTGGGATGCCCCACCTCCGGACATTTGTTGCCAGCGAAGCACCCGTTTTTGCACTGCTGGGATTCCCCTGAGGTTCCCCTCCATGGGAAATCCCACTTCCAGACTTCTGTGTTTTTGTGATGCTGCAGGGGAATCCCAGCAGCGCAAAAAGAGGCGCTTCACTGGCAACAGAACCGGAGGTGGGGTTTCCCAGCGAGGGGAGCCTCAGTGAAATCACAGCATTACAAAAACACAGAGGTCTGGAGGTGGGGTTTCGAGGACTTCAGTGTTTTTGCAATGCTGCGATTTCACTGATGCTCCCTTCGCTGGGAAACCCCACCTCCGGACTTCCGTTGCCAGGGAAGTGCTCATTTTGCGATGCTGCGATTCTCCTGCTGGGATTCCCCTGCAGCATTGCAAAAACATAGAAGTCCGGAGGTGGGGTTTCCCATGGAGGAGAGCCTCAGGAGAATCCCAGCAGTGCAAAAATGGGCGCTTCGGCTGGCAAAAGGGGTGAATTTTGGGCTTGCACGCATTAATCGCTTTTTCATTGATTCCTATGGGAAACATTGTTTCGTCTTACAAACTTTTCACCTTAAGAACCTCGTCTTGGAACCAATTCAGTTTGTAAGACACGGTATCACTGTATTTCCAAACTAAAATAGGTCCTGAATTAATATAACAGTAAACAATGCATTACATTCTGATAACACCCCTGCATTTGTTTTCCTCTCATCTCCAAACTCTACTGTTCCTAACTTATGCCAATGAAGGTACATGACATACTTAACGCAGTCATACTTCAGTGGTCTTAACGTTTCGCTCCTCCATGCAAGAGTTGTTAAGTGAAACTGAATATTTTGCAAACATGTTGTTACTAGCCACAAGACTGAAAAGCACTGCACACTCAGCAGCTTAATTGCAGCGACGTCTTGGGTACTTTGTACATATTAAAGGCAATGTTTGCCTCTCTATGCTGTTTCCAGAAGGCTGATGGCAGCTGCGCCTACAAAGATGAGTGAAGTTCTAATGAAGGTAGACACCAGGCAGACTGTGTGATTGATTGATCCAAAATGTTAGGATGTCAGATGGAGGACAAAAATAGAAGAGTGGGAAGAAAGGTAATCAGCTTGCTTAAACCTTGACATTTTATATTAGTGTTTCTCAACATCCTGGCTGGGGAATTCTGGGAGCGGAGGTCTAGTCCTATTGCTAAGGTTGAGAAATATTGTTTTATATTAACTTTTGGAGGAAATTAGGGTTAGGAAATATGTGATATCAGGCTTTAACAATTCTACTTAGGGATGATTCTTCCTTTTATAATTTTTTTAACCCACCCACCGCAAGCCACCCAGGAATATGCTGAAAATGCTCAGATTTGATGTTAGCAGCCTTCCAGTGCTATGTATTATAGAATAGAGGAGGGAAAAGAAGGGAAAATAAATGTTATTTTGCCTCCATTTGTTAATCTCCACCTCCCAGTTTCAACGCTCTATGCTTCTTGCTGGCATTAAAAAAAGACGAAAAGGTTACCTTATCTACAATCTGTCTTGGGCAAGACAAGGATGGGGAAGTCTAATTGGATATGAGTTTAAGAGCACTTTGCTATTCTTTCTCATCATTGTCCTTCCCACTAATACTTGATGGACCATATCTAATAACCATTTCACTTATTCATTTGTAGCCTATCCTCTATTAATTTGTCTAATTTCCTTTTAAGTGCAGAAGTTGGTACCTATCACAATGTTTTACGATTGTAAATTTCGTGGTTTAATCATATGGTGGGTGAAGAATGACCCCTTTCCTCATTCATTCATCCTTCAGTTTCACTGGATGACAGTGATTCTGTTGAATGATAGAACAACTAATATCTTCTCACTCATTTTCATCACACCATGCCATACATTCTGTCATGTTCCCTCCTCTAAACCTAAGAACCTTTTAATCTCTAATTACAGGGTAATTTCTCCAAGGTTGACCTTTGGGGTTATTCTTTTTGAATTCTTTTTTCAAGTACTTGGATAATTTCAGTAAGTTTTAATGATCAGAAAAGTGCAATATTCCAAACCAGATTACACCCATCAGATCCTACTTAGAATTACAAGGCAGGCAGGCAGGAAGGGAGGGAGGGAGGAAGAAAGGAAGGAAGGAAGGAAAGAAGGGAGGGAGGGAGGGAGGAGGAATTGTTAAAATAAAATGGTGTCTTTTTCAGAATAGCCATTCGTGAATTGACATTTTATCTACGTTACTCTAAATGTGCCATTCCTATTCAGATCCTATTCACATTATAGGGGTTAGAAATTTTTGTCTCAAAGTATTTCACAGAACTTCACTCCATAGTTTCTGTGGCCTAGAGGTGAGCTCGATCCTAGGTAGAGGCAGGTGTAGGGTCTCCTGCTTGGGAAAGAGTTGGACTGGATGACCTGCAAGGTCCCTTCCAATTCTGTTAATGTGCAACTGGTTATTTTATTAGCTACTCATCCAATTTAGAGGATCACCTATGTGGAATGGCAGCACACTGGCAGTAGCAGCCAAGCAAGGGAAGGAGAAGGACCAGAGAACGAAGCGGGCATAGGAGAAGCCAAAGCCACCGCTTAATGCAACACTTGAGGATAGAAGAGGTGAAAGGGCACTGGCAGACCAAGAAAGGAGTCTCCAGCAATTGTAGGAAGGTTGTGGAGGGGTGTCTCAGAGGAAACCTCAAGTGTGCACACCCCAAGAGTGAAGTCTTCCTGCAATGCAGATTCAAAACCAGCCAGAGCATTGCTTGAACATGACATCCCTTGCTGCAAGGCAGAGTAGAAGTTATTGTTGTTGTTGTTGTTGTTATTATTATTATTATTATTATTATTATTATTATTATTATTATTATTTATTTATTTATTTTTTAATTGGATTTGTATGCCGCCCCTCTCCATAGACTCGGGGCGACTAACAACAGTAATAAAAAAACATCATGTAAATCCAATACTAAAAACAACTTAAAAACCCTTATTATTTATTTATTTATTTATTTATTCAATTTTTATGCCGCCCTTCTCCTTAGACTCAGGGCGGCTTACAACATGTTAGCAATAGCACTTATTAACAGAGCTAGGCTATTGCCCCCACAATCTGGGTCCTCATTTTACCCACCTCGGAAGGATGGAAGGCTGAGTCAACCTTGAGCCGGTGATGAGATTTGAACCGCTGACCTTCAGATCTAGCAGTCAGCTTCAGTGGCCTGCAGTACAGCACTCTACCTGCTGCACCACCCCGGCTCTAAACATCCATACAAACAAACAAACATACCATGCATAAATTGTAAAGGCCTAGGGGGAAAGAATGTCTCAATTCCCCCATGCCTGACGGCAGCAGTGGGTTTTAAGGAGCTTACAAAAGACAAGGAGGATTCCAGAGGGCCGGGGCCACCACAGAGAAGGCTTTCCCCTGGGCCCCGCCAAGCGACATTGTTTTGTTGAAGGGACCCGGGGAAGGCCCACTCTGTGGGACCTAACCGGTTGCTGGGATTCGTGCGGCACAAGGCGGTCTCGTAGATACCCTGGTCCAGTGCCATGAAGGGCTTTATAGGTGATGACCAACACTTTGAATTGTGACTTGCTCCTCAGAGCCTTGGAGCCACTTCCAGCCCCTGCACATCTAAAGAAAAATGTTTCACTGTCTTGTGAGTCTGAGGTCGCACGTGCAAGAAGTTGTTAATTGCCTCACACTCACAAGAAGTTTTTCCTTTACTGTTTAATGTCCTGTATCCAATGTCTGAGTGACATTTGCATTGTGGTGCAATTTGGGGACGGCAGATGGGGCAGAGGATGGGGCAGAGGATGGGGCAGAGGATGGGGCAGGCCACCAGATGTGTATCTTACTGGAGACCATCAGCTCCAGATCTTGCAGCTTTTTCAGGGTTCTGAACTTCTGAGGTTGCTTAGGGAGGAAGCAGTCGGCCAAGCATTTTCCCCACCTTCCAAAAACTCACACCAAAAAAGCCCAAAACAAGCTGGTGGTGCATACACAGTGCCGGAAACCTGGCTTTTGCACATGCACAGAAGTAAAAGCCCAGAAAAATTCAAAACCAAATTTTAAAAAATTATTTTAAAAAGAGGGTGGCACCCACGGATCGGCACCGACTGATCCGGTTCGGTGACATCATCATGATGTCACCAGTGGTCGCTATCGGTTCAGGCGAACCAGTCTGAACTGGGAGGAACCTACCACTGTGTTCTCTGAGCTTAGTTATTGCAGGCCTTTCATTACCCAAACTAGGTAACATCATCAATCTGCAAGAAAACAACCAAACTCAGAGAGCACCAAAGACACCTCATTTCAGCCCTGAGCTACAAATATTCTCCTTTATTAATTTTCATGCTATTTTACTTTCATTTTAACTCTAAGATATAGAATTGCAAGAGTCTTGAGAAGAAAAAAGAACAGCCTTCAGGAATAAGGAGGCATATATATATATAGCTGAAGGGATTGGATACTGTAGCCTAGAGGATAATTCTCTGCCTTACAAGGCAAAGGTTGCAGGTTCAAGTCCCAGTGGGTATGGCTAGCTGATGAGGCCAAAATAAGGCCAAAATAGATCTATCCTAGTCTCCCTTAATTTTCAAATTCATATATATATATATATATATATATATATATATATATATATATATATATATATATATATATATTTCGACGAGGTCTCACTCGTCATCTTCAGGCTGGTGTTTCTGTCCTTGTTCTCAGGCGAATACTGACAGAACAGAGAACAAGGACAGAAACACCAGCCTGAAGATGACGAGTGAGACCTCGTCGAAACGTCGCCAGAAATTTCCAAATCCTACACGGGAAGAAACCCGAATATACCAAGACCGTCATACCTGTACACGTGAAAATCTACGAAAACATATATCCTAGTCTCCCTTAATTTTCAAATTCAGCTTAAGCATGTGACATATATATATATATATTTTCGTAAATTTTCACGGGTATATGTATGTAGATTGTTCTGAGTTCGGGTTTTGCCCTGTGTAATGTTTTGCATGTCTATGCGACGTTTCGGCGAAATCACATTCACCATCATCAGGCTGGAGTTCCAATCTTTGTGTTTTTGCAAATGAATATTAGCAACTGACATTTCTTCTTAGCAAATCTCCACCCCCACACTACATGCTAAGAAGAAATGTCAGTTGCTAATATTCATTTGCAAAAACACAAAGATTGGAACTCCAGCCTGATGATGGTGAATGTGATTTCGCCGAAACGTCGCATAGACATGCAAAACATTACACAGGGCAAAACCCGAACTCAGAACAATCTACATATATATATATATATATATATATATATATATATATATATATATATATATATATATATATATGTTTTCGTAGATTTTCACGGGTACAGGTACGACGGTCTTGGTATGTTCGGGTTTCTTCCCGTGTAGGATTTGGAAATTTCAGTGTTCGCCTTAGAACAAGGCTATATGGCGATTTTTGAACCCGGAAGTAAAAACACCATCTGCGCATGCGCGCCCTTTTTTCTATGGGCACGCATGCGTAGATGGCGCCCGGCAGATCAGCTGCTGGGCGGCTTCCCTGGGTCTTCCCCCTCTTGCTGGCGGGAGGGCGAGCGGCGGGCATCAGCGAGGAGTTTCCCCACCGCCCACGCAAACTCCTCGCTGCCGCTCGCCCGCCCTTCGCCCGCCCACGCCGTTCGCTTCGCGCCGCTTCCCAGCTGAGTCCTGAAGCGAATTGGCTTCAGGACTCAGCTGGGAAGCGGCGCGAGCGAGCGGCGCGAGCGAACGGCTTGTCCACCGCCTGCCTGCCCGCGCGCCCGCGGCTCGCCCGCCCTTCGCCCGCCCATGCCGTTCGCTCGCGCCGCTTCCCAGCTGAGTCCTGAAGCGAATTGGCTTCAGGACTCAGCTGGGAAGCGGCGCAAGCGAGCGGTGTGGGCGGGCGAAGGCGCTTCCCAGCTGAGTCCCCTTCCCAGGAACCCCAATCTTTGGCTCCTCGCTAGCGCTGCGGAAGTAAAAACACCATCTGCGCATGCGCAGATGGTGTTTTTACTTCCGCAGCGCTACTTCGCGAAAACCCGATCATTGCTAGGGGTCCTGGAACGGAACCCTCGCAATGATAGGGGGATCACTGTATATATATATATATATATATATATATATATATATATCTCACATGTTTTTTGTGTTGTTCTTTTTTTGCTGAATTTGAAAAGTAAGGGAGACTAGGATAGATCTAGGATAGACATATATATATGTCACATGTTTGTTTTTGTTTTTTTGCTGAATTTGAAAATTAAGGGAGACTAGGATAGATCTATTTTGGCCTCATCAGCTAGCCATACCCACTGGGATTTGAACCTGCAACCTTTGCCAGAGAATTATCCTCTAGACTACAGTATCCAATCCCTTCAGCTATATATATATATGCCTCCTTATTCCTGAAGGCTGTTCTTTTTTCTTATATATATAAAGGTGTTTGTTAGATGAGGAATGTTGCTATAGATTAAAGTGGGCACTAAGGTGGTATTAAAGTGGATTAATTGGCTTGGTGTTGTCTATGAACTCACAATTTGTACACTACTGTAGCCAGAGGAAGACTGCTGTACCTGCATGCTTCACTTTATCACATTGGCAGAAGTCACTTGGAAAAACTCTTAGTAATAGAACATTTCTCCAGCTGCTCAGGCTCACTGGTGTCAGACGAAGATTTTAGACTGGCTGTTTATTATACATTGCAAATGTTTGATCATGTTAATTAAACGGCATAACCTCATGAAGACAGGCACAGAGATTATAGCACAAAACTGACAGGTGTGTAGGCACGGCATCTCTTTTAATCAGAGTTGGTTGCAGGGAAACATGAGGAAGTACTCCCAGAAAAATGATGACACCGTCAAGAAAGAATATGACTTATAAACATTGAACAGTGTTCTGTTCACTGCAGTTTTTAACCCCATGGGACTGCAACATCCCTCCTACCAGTCACAATCATGTTAAAAAGACAGAAGATGAAGTGCTAGCAGGATGTGAAGAATAGTGCTCTACTTTTCCCTGTTTCTGGCATTGAATAAGTCTTGGGCATGTCATAGATATTGATTGTGTGTGTGCGTGTGCGCGTGTGTGTGTGTGTGTGTGTGTGTGTGTGTGGGAGAGACAGAGAGAGAGAATCACTAAGGGTCAACAAAACATGATGATATATAATCATGTCATATGTAGTGTTCTGTCTGGGTCCCCCCAGATGCCAACACCAACCAAAAAGAGTATCCAGACACACTGGTAAAAAGCAAAGGCAGTTTATATAATTCAAAGCAAACACAGGTAACAAAAACTGTTCTTACAGACAGGAACACTATGAAGCTTCACAGAGGTTTCACGAAGGCCAGGCAATAAAACAGGATTTTTGCTGGCAAAAACAGCGCTGGAGATAATAAAACCCACGCCTCCCCCAAGTCTTCCAGACTTCTAGGCCACAAGCCAGGATTAGAGACGCCGAGGATCGAAGCAAGGTCACAGGACTCCCAATTGATAACTCTCCACAAGACTGTAAGGGTGGGCCTGCCTTTTCAACCCTGCTGAGGAGAACCACACCCAAACCCAGCTGTTGCCAATTCAGGAATGGAAATACCTTTCTAATTGGCCCCTTCTTTGAGCTGCTCGTTGCTGCCTCACGTCTATTATAGCCTGTGCATCTTCATCCAATGAATCCAGGCTACTAGCTGGGGAGAGCCCCCCCCCCGGGGGGTCTCAGGCTGCTCTCCCTCCTCCTCTTCCTGACGTTCCTCTCCCCCGTCTGCCTGGTCCTCCCCCTCCTGTTCACTGTCCTCCTCCTCTGGGCATGTATCCGGCAGAGATCCAGCCGGTCCCTAAGGAGCCTCAGGCTGAATCACAACAATGTAGTAAAATCTTATGTAGTCAGTAAGAGATATAAGCAACAGTTTAGTACTATTAGTAACAGTGTGAGTAGGTATGCTCAGAAACCAAGCTGGGATAAAACCGCATTAAGACTTCAGTGAGATATCTGAACTGCAGGCCAAAGTGAGAAATTAAAATGACATTTTGGGAGAAGGTAATTGCAAACCACTTACAGAAAGCTGCATGGACTTGTTCATGAGGTCACCAGAACTCATCTTTGAGTTAAAGGAGGCTCCATTTCACTAAGACAGAGTGATCCAAGTTCATGTTCCTTCTCAACCGATAGGTGACTTTTTGTCCATCATTATTTCACAATCTAACCTAGCTTCAAGATTATTGAAGAAGTTGGTTGTTATGAGAGGAAAGAGAGAATCGTGTGTTATGCCTTTCAAAGCAGGATATGAAAGTAAAAATAATAAAAACAGTGTTGTTGCTGTCATTATTACATACATGGTGCAACTTGGAGCAATTTGAGCATTACTCAAGGTAAAGCTGGTGGTGAACATTCTATTTATCCTCAAAACTTGAGTTTGAATGGTGACTTAATCCCACTCTAGTACTCTACACTACATCACACCTCAGTCCTATTTATCACATACACCAGTGTTTCCCAACCATGGCAACTTGAATAGATCTGGACTTCAACTTGCTGGCTGGGGAATTCAGGGAGTTGAAGTCCAGATCTATTCAAGTTGCCAAGGTTGGGAAACACTGACATAGACAATTATCTTCCATCTACAAGACTTGAAACTTCTACACAAATTTATGGATGCTTGAAACAATCCCATTTTCTTGAAGAACGGACTGCAATTGGTTAACATCCTCACACCCTGAAGATGAGTGCCTAACATTTTCAAGTATGTTCAACATTGAAGAGGCCAATCAGATCAGAGTTGCGGCTCACAACTAAAAGAAAAAAGAAAAATGAAGCACAGCAAAAGAAATGTGGCAGATGATGTCTGTTCTGCCGGGCTCTCTGGCAGAAGCCTCCCAAAAATTCATGGGTACAAATTTCAGACACACACATGTTTGAAAATTCAAAACAATGTTCTTCATCACAAAATTCAAAAGAAACAAAGCACCCTTTTTGTATTGCAAAGAGCACTCTTCCCCAAAACAACCTTGTCGGCTATACAAGTCCCTTAATCAGTCCTTAAGTACTTAGCTAGTAGCTGTGAAGAAACGTTACAGCCCTCCTTCTTCCCACGAAGTGATACACACACACACTTTACTCTGCTTTGGTGTCGAAGGCGTGAAAAATCCACAAACCAAGTTCAGACACAGCGAGGCATGATCCTGAAGAACTGCGATCAGATAATCTTCCACAAGAGCCAAACTAGCACGCTGCTATTTATAGCAGCAGCTCTAATTACTGGAGCCCCACCCAAACACAGGTGGCCTCTGTTATCTCCTATAATATTTCCTCAATTGGTGTCTTTGATGCATAAGTCTGCGCCTGCATGGGTCTAACACTTCGTCATCCGAATTGACCGAAGATAATGGTATTTGGCTTCCTGGGCTGTGTGCCAAGCCCCCCTCTTCCAAGTCACCCCCCCACCTTCTTCTTCGTCCGAGGAAACTGCACTCCCTGACTCTGCCGGCAACAAAACAGGCCTAGGACATGTTGACGTTTCCCCTGCATCCACCTCCACATTCCCTGGGGCAGGAGCTGGGCCAGGGCCAACCACAACAATGTCTAAAAAAATATATTCCAAAAATCAGAAGAAATGCATGACTTGAAAAAAGACTCAAAGCTACCTTGGGTAGAGGGAGTGCAGTGGGGAAGCATTGAGGTGGGGTGGGAAATGTTAAAAACACTTACCGGTACCTATAAATACCTCTTGAACTTTATTGCCATTATGAGGCAGAGCTGATTGGGTGTGGGGGTTGTTATGTTATTTAGGTAATCTTCTGAGTCAGTCACTGAGTGGAGAACGAATATTAATATAATGTTAAACAAGTTATTACCATGCCACCCCCACCATTCTCTCCCCCGCCCGACCCCCGAGGACTACGTGAAAGTCTGGTTTGGCAACACATTGCATAAAATTAGCTGCTATTATTAGTTCACGATATAAACAACAGCAACACCAAATAGACACACATCTCCCTGAATGGTTTTAAAACATTATTCACTCACCTTGAGCCATTCATTTGCCTTTTGGAGAAAGCATCAGGACCCATCTCTACCACAAGCCTTGGCCTTCTTTGAGTTGAAAGCGTATGTAACATTTCTGGTGAATTCATATGAGTGGTGCTTATGCTGTTCAAAAAAAAAGAGAGAGAAATATGGCATTACAGATGCAAAATGACAGGTTTGTATTATTAGACTGAGTTTGAAAACTTGCCCTCTCGCTGACTTTCTTTCCCTGTATGGTAGGTGTTTTTTTTTTTTAAGTTAGACCTATTTAATCCACTTCAATACAAGTTCACAAAGCAATTTGTGTGACTCACCTCCTCTCATTAAATTGCAGCTCCAAGCAATTAAAGATTTAAGAGCACTGTAGCCATAAAGCTGTGTTTTTAGGCAAGGAATGATAACAATAAGAGCCCCAGATGCCCTTCATCTCTGAAACTCCTGCCTGCTTATTTTTTTATCCTACTATCAGATAATATCCACCCTAACTGCACAGTTGAATATTGTTTGATATGAAATAGTTGCTTCTGTATTTCCTTAGGAATGAAGCAACCCCAAACTGAAAAAGCATTCTATATATGCAATGTTTATCCAGAAGTTTGCACCCACTTTCAAGGGAAAATTATGTCATTATAGAATGCCCAAAGCACTTAATAGACATCCTCTCAATCCAGCATTTTTTAAAAAAATCTCCTTCTTGAAGAATTGAGTATTCATAGCTCAAAAATATTTTAACAAAGGAGATCTCTTTTTTTCACTGGTTGGTTTCTTAGCCATTCTGCTTACTCCCAATAGCAATGGTGTTTCTTTTAAATTAATTCACACGCAGAGCCAATCATATGGTCACTGCATTATGAACTAATTAGCCAAAGTTATTTAATGGTCAATCCATTAATCCAGTGCCCTGTTAGTAACTAGTGGCCGTGTTCTTCCCCTCCAGAACATAATTATGTGGAGCACCTTTGTTCTGAAATAATATAACAATTGTCTGGTTATAGTAGAGTGTGCAGCCCATTTCCTTAGAAAGACTACTTGTGGTTTTAACCCACTCATAAAACATTTCTATGTTTAACCAATCAAAAGAGATTCATTACCAGAAATAAAATATTCAGGAAAGTAAAATGGAAAGAAATAACCCGGAAAGACAATAGTGGAATAGTAGAAGAAACTCAGGTAAGAACTAAGGAAACCACTGATATAAATTGCACAAATGGTAACTTAGAAGAAATAAAAATAATAGAATCGGTACAGCACTGAATAACCTATAAACTAGCCTTCCAACAAGAAGAAGCAAAAAAGAAAATTATGACCTGTTCTGTCTGGGTCCCCCCAGACGCCAACACCAACCAAAAAGAGTATCCAGACACACTGGTAAAAAGCAAAGGCAGTTTATATAATTCAAAGCAAACACAGGTAACAAAAACTGTTCTTACAGACAGGAACACTGTGAAGCTTCACAGAGGTTTCATGAAGGCCAGGCAATAAAACAGGATTCTTGCTGGCAAAAACAATGCTGGAGATAATAAAACCCACGCCTCCCCCAAGTCTTCCAGACTTCTAGGCCACAAGCCAAGATCAGAGACGCCGAGACTCGAAGCAAGGTCACAGGACTCCCAGTTGATAACGCTCCACAAGACTGTAAGGGCGGGCCTGCCTTTTCAACCCTCCTGAGGAGAACAACACCCAAACCCAGCTGTTGCCAATTCAGGGATGGAAATACCTTTCTAATTGGCCCCGTCTTTGAGCTGCACGTCGCTGCCTCATGTCTATTATAGCCTGTGCATCTTCATCCAATGAATCCAGGCTACTAGCTGGGGAGAGCCCCCCCCGGGGGTCTCAGGCTGCTCTCCCTCCTCCTCTTCCTGACGTTCCTCTCCCCCGTCTGCCTGGTCCTCCCCCTCCTGTTCACTGTCCTCATCCTCTGGGCATGGATCCGGCAGAGATCCAGCCGGTCCCTGAGGAGCCTCAGGCTGAATCACAACATGACCTATGCAGAGTTACCAGTAGATTGACAAACACTACAGGAATTGAAAATAGTACCCAAAAAAGATCTGGAATCTATCCTGGAGGATGTGAATATGGTGCTTGCAAGGATTAAAATAACGTCTATCAGACAGACTGATCAGCTTGCCTACAATATAGCACTGCTGGTTACCAAATAACTCTGGGTCAAAATTAGAAATAGCAATAGCAAAATTATATGCAATCCCAAAGAGGAAGATCAGAGTAGAGGCCAAGATAATATTTTTTTTAAAATTAAGAAGCAAGTAATTGAAAAAAAGAGAAATAAATAGCAAAAATTGCAGAATGCAAAGATTAGGACAAGTAAAATAAAAAATGGAAGAAGGTTTGTAAATTATTAAGTGACAGATAACGACAATAGCTGGGAAAATTGAATGCTGTGTGGCACGGATTATCCAATTTAAGCAAAATCAACTATTTCAATCAAATCAAAGGGATTCTGGTATAAATGTATTAATGGCAATAGAAATCCTAAAAATGAAAAACAAAAACAAAAAGTTTGTGGAAAGATCGATAGCAGTGATGGCGAACCTATGGCACTCGTGCTACAGGTGGCACGTAGAGCCATATCTGAGAGCACGTGAATCCGTTGTCCTATGTCAGTTCCAGCATACAAGTGTGTGCTGGCCAGCTGATTTTCAGCCTTCTTTTTGGCACTATTTTGCCATCCCCAGATTCAGGAAAGCCTCCTAAAGCCTGGGGGCAGTGAAAAAATCCCAATGACCAACTGAAAATTCATTTCCAAATTTCCGGTTGGCCCATTTGGCCATTTTTCACTCTCCCCAGGCTCCAGGAGGCTTTTCTGAACCCTGAGGAGAGCGAAAAACTCACTCCACCACTCGAAACAGAATACCCTACGAAACTAGACTTACAATCCTGGGTCTAGAAAGCTTAGAACTACGACGCCTTAAACACGATCTAAGTATTGCCCACAAGATCATATGCTGCAACATCCTGCCTGTCAACAACTACTTCAGCTTCAACCGCAATAACACAAGAGCAAGCAACAGATTCAAACTTAATATCAACCGCTCCAAACTTCACTGTAAAAGATATGACTTTAGTAATCGAGTTGTTGAAGCGTGGAACTCATTACCAGACTCCGTGGTGGCAACCCCCAACATTTTCCCCTTAGACTTTCCACGGTTGACCTCTCCAGATTCCTTAGAGGTCAGTAAGGGGTGAGCATAAGTGCACTAGTGTGCCTTCCGTCCCCTGTCCAATTGTCTCTCCTATATTTTATATATCTTTTCTCCCATCCATATATCCTTCCTCTACTCTTCATTGATGTATTCTATTCTCATATCTCTTCTTCTATCCCTTCCCTGATATTTACTACTACAAGTTTTTATTCTCCTTAACTTTCAATTTTTATTGGACTAACTAACTAGCTAACTAACTAACTAACTAACTAACTAACTAAATAAATAAATAAATAAATAAATAAATAAATAATTTTTTTTAAAAAATCAGTCCAACGGGCCTACCAGAAGTCCAGAGGCCTCACTGATGCCTGTGCGTGGGGTTGGGGGAACGCAGGCCTCAGGGTATTGTGTGCATGCAGGGTGGAAGCCAGTGAAGGGCTGCAAAAAAAATTACTACCACAATGTGGGTGTGGCTTATTTTGTGGGTGTGGCTTGCCAGCCATGTGACCAGGTAGAAGTGGCTTGACAATCATGTGACTGGGGATGGTTTAAAGGTCATGTGACTGGCTTAAAGGTGGCCAGCTTGATATCACTCACAATGTTTGGGTTAGGGTTAGGGTGCCTGGCCTCTCCTCGCCTCAAAGAGATACAACTTCCCTATCTACTTACTATTACTGAACATCCAAAATAT
The DNA here is from genome assembly GCF_031021105.1 of Erythrolamprus reginae. Classification (NCBI taxonomy): domain Eukaryota; kingdom Metazoa; phylum Chordata; class Lepidosauria; order Squamata; family Dipsadidae; genus Erythrolamprus; species Erythrolamprus reginae. Next base: position 239,766,535 of record NC_091951.1, on the reverse strand, counting down.
ATTATTTAATTCTATCCATATATGCCATATGTCTATATACTGTATATAAACTGTATGTACACACACACACATGCACAGCTCTTCTAAAATTATACACATTCAACCTCATTTACTGCAATAGGAAAAACATACCCAGAGCCCAGAAAGGGGGAAAAAGAAAAAAAAATCATTTTTTTTCTACCGGTTCTGCGTACCTGACCATACCCGTTGTTCTGCCAGCATGTCTCAACCGCCCGTAATTACAGGGTAATTAGTCCAGGAAGACACGCACCACACAATAAAAGGAAAACCCAAAAGTTTTTATAAACAGAAAAACAGAAACAGCTCCCTTTTCAAATGTCAAAGGAATTTTCTGATACACACAAGGCACAGGTTAAATGCAGTCCAATTGCTCACCCAATAACTGGGAAATTGAGTCCAATTCTAAAGTCCAGAGAGTCCACACGCACAATCCTGAACAGCAAAAACCACGATCTTGATGAAACAAAAAATCACATAAACTGCCATGAGGCTAAAACACCAGGCTGCACTTTTATCTGTAGCACTAATTACAGCAGCCCCACCCAACCTCAGGTGGCCTCATTTTCTCTTGTAATAATCCTTCAGTTGTTGTCTCCTATGCATCACTCTACACATGCATGGATGTGTCCTTAATTCTTGTTCAGAATCCAGGGATGATACAGATGACTGATCTCCTCCTGGGCTGTCTGCCAAACTCCCCTCTTCCCTGTCACTCACGCTTCCTTGGTCAGAGGAGACTTTGTTTGCAGATTCTACTGGGAGCAAAACAGGCCTGCGGCATGTGGATGTCTCCCCCACCTCCACCTCCACATTCTTTGGGGCAGGAGCTGGGCCAGAGCTAACCACAACACCTGTAGGAGCCCCTCACTGGTAAAAGCACACATGCACAGGGGGGGAGGGCATTGCATTATGAGATTTGGCACATGTACACATGCTATCTCACATGAATTCACCTTTTTGTCATCTGAGCAAAAAAGGGTTTTTTGGGGAAACTCAAATGGGAAACTCAAAAAAGCCTGTATATGCTTCCTTCCTTTATCTTCATGAGAATTAGAGAGAGACTTGTCTGAGACATTTCCTTACATTAAGTTCCTGCCCCAGACTCAGTTCTCTCTTATGTGCCCATTGTCTTGGTGGTAACTCTTCCTTCTGTCCCTCAAGGTCATTCCCTCTTCTTTCTACATATAAACATTTTAATATGTTTGTGAGTGACATAAGGGAAGGTTTGGTAGGGAAGGTTTGCCTATTTGCCGATGACTCTAAAGTGTGCAATAGGGTTGATATTCCTGGAGGTGTCTGTAATATGGTAAATGATTTAGCTTTACTAGATAAATGGTCAAAGCAATGGAAACTGCAGTTTAATGTTTCCAAATGTAAAATAGTGCACTTGGGGAAAAGGAATCCTCAATCTGAGTATTGTATTGGCAGTTCTGTGTTAGCAAAAACTTCAGAAGAGAAGGATTTAGGGGTAGTGATGTCTCAGAATGGGTGAACAGTGCAGTCAGGCAGTAGGGAAAGCAAGTAGGATGCTTGGCTGCATAGCTAGAGGTATAACAAGCAGGAAGAGGGAGATTATGATCCCGCTATATAGAATGCTGGTGAGACCACATTTGGAATACTGTGTTCAGTTCTGGGGACCTCACCTACAAAAAGATATTGACAAAATTGAACAGGTCCAAAGACGGGCTACAAGAATGGTGGAAGGTCTTAAGCATAAAACGTATCAGGAAAGACTTAATGAACTCAATCTGTATAGTCTGGAGGACAGAAGGAAAAGGGAGGACATGATCGAAACATTTAAATATGTTAAAGGGTTAAATAAGGTCCAAGAGGGAAGTGTTTTTAATAGGAAAGTGAACACAAGAACAAGGGGACACAATCTGAAGTTAGTTGGGGGAAAGATCAAAAGCAACATGAGAAAATATTATTTTACTGAAAGAGTAGTAGATCCTTGGAACAAACTTCCAGCAGACATGGTAGATAAATCCACAGTAACTGAATTTAAACATGCCTGGGATAAACATATATCCATCCTAAGATAAAATACAGAAAATAGTAGAAGGGCAGACTAGATGGACCATGAGGTCTTTTTCTGCCGCCAGACTTCTATGTTTCTATGTTTCTATGTTTCTAAACCGTAGTGTAAGGGGCATAGCAAAATACAGTAACCATCTCAGAACAATAAACTCTGGAGAGGTCATGGGGGGATGGCACATTGTTGCTGCCTTGTGTGTCAAATAACTGGATTGATTCTGGGATCTTATCACCTTGAAACAGGAAGAAGGAGAATATCACTGCTCATCTTCTTCATGTATCAAAACAGCTTTAGCTGAGCTGAAAAGAGGGCATAAGGTCCAGCTATTCTGTGCACCAGGATAGGCTGGCATGCATCCTTCTAAAACATCTAAAAATTATCCCTGAAGTGATGGAAGCAGCAGAAAAAGCTGCCCAAATATTTACACCAAGCAGTCAATTTCTTGTGGCAAACTGCATTCTTCCATAGCATATTGTATTAATTCCTCCAGAAATGAACTCCTTTAAAAAAATCTTCTATATAAGATTGAAAAGTCCTCAATATTTATCCAATATTAAGTACACACTGCCTGTCGGCGACTACTTCAGCTTCAACCACAACTACACAAGAGCACACAACAGATTTAGACTTAATATTAACCGCTCCAAACTTGACTGTAAAAAATATGACTTCAGTAACCGAGTTGTCGAAGCGTGGAACTCATTACCGGACTCCATAGTGTCATCCCCAAACCCCCAACACTTTACCCTTAGATTATCTACGGTTGACCTTTCCAGATTCCTAAGAGGTCAGCAAGGGGCGAGTACAAGTGCACTAGAGTGCCTTCCGTCCCCTGTCCTATTGCTCTCCTATATCTCCTATACCTTTCTTCTATTCCTATATCTCTTCTTCTATTCTTTCATTGATATGTTCTATTACTATATCTTCTTTTCTATTATTTCTTAGATATATTTTACTATGAGTATCTCCTCTATAACCTTCATCATGTATTTTTCTATGTGTATATAGATATGTACCCACTAAAACCCTCATTGTGTATTGGACTAAATAAATAAATAAATAAATAAATAAATAAATAAATAAATAAATAAATAAATAAATAAATAAATAAATAAATAAATAAATAAATAAATAAATAAATAAATAAAATAAAATAAATAAGTAACAATGTAAGATGCTATAAAATACAAGTGTAGAAATGTCAGTCAAGTTGAACCCCACCAAAAGCCAATGTTACCTTTCAATTATTCACATAATTTCTAACGTGCATCAATATATGGCAATATATGGCAGATCTGATAACTAATGAGTTGGTGATATCATTATTGGCAGCACTGAAATTTGTTAATATCCCATTTCACATCAATCCAAAGTCACTTCTTGTTCCAAGGTTATTTCTACAAAGGTTATTGGCCTTATTCTCAAGAAGGTGGAATACCAATATAAACAAAGTGGGTAGTGTCATAGCCATCTATCGAATAAAAGTGACACATCCTATTTGTTCTGAACCATCCAAAAATCTTGAAAATCTAAAATGTTTCTGGAAAGAAATAACAGTTGAGAGAATCTGACTTACAGCCCTTGCTCCAGCCTCATTTAATTATTAAACTATTTTGTTCATTTATGCTATGACATGCAGTAGGAGGCCCATTGATGGCACCTGTTGTGATGCCTTCCCTCTGGAATGATATCTCTCATACCCCAAGAGATCCAGAGGGCTCCAACATCAGTGACAATTAGGAAACTACTATAGACCTGGATATTCTCCCAGGCTCTCTCTGGATCAGAGTAAAGGCTGAGTCTCTTCTGGGTACGATTTCTGCCCCCGGTCTTATGTTGTTTCTGGAGTTCATAATTCTTTTTCGTGGTCTATACATGTATACACAGATACTTCTAATTGTAAGCCTCCTGGAGTAATTGGGAATCCCATGGCCAATACATTGTATAGATAAATAAACTAAATATATATAAACAGGTGTTTTGAGGGTAGCTCAAGAAAGCACTATCCTTAAACCTACAGCTTTTGTTTTCTCCAAATGGGATGATCCATAGTTCCTGCCACTCCATGGTATTAGGAGTGATATCATCATGACATTGCTATACATGACATCATCACCATAGCCACCATTGGACTGTTACAAAGGAGGGGGCCAGGTTAATTCAGCAAAAGACATAAATATCACCTTGGGATGTTGGGTGAAGGCTGTAAATCCTCACTGACTTTGCTGCCACTCAGTGTAGCCCAGTGATGGCAAACCTATGGCCATATCTGAGGGCATGCGAGGCATTTTCTACTGCGGCTTGACTTCCTGGCTCCAATCCTCCCCCGTAGGGAGGCAAAACCGACTAGGTGGTTCTGCCCCAGACGCCTGATGGACCCAGAGGGCTTTCAAAGGGCACTTGAGGTTATACCAGATGCACTCGTCCATAGTTTGGCAGAGTCTCTTGCCGTGGCCTGGAATAAGGCTGCAATGGAGGCTCTTAACCGGATTGCGCCGTTGCGACCTCTTTGTGGCACTAGACCCCGGAGAGCTCCTTGGTTTACTGAGGAGCTCCGGGAGTTGAAACGCCAGAAGAGACGTCTAGAGAAGTGATAGAGGAAGAGTAAGTCCAAATCCGACCGAACACTGATTCGGCCTTCTTTTCAGTCATTTTTGCTCTCCCCAGGGTTCAGGAAAGCCTCCTAAAACCTGGGGACAGTGAAAAATGGGCCAATGGCCCAACCAGAAGTTTGGAAACAAACTTCCGGTAGGCCCATTGGGCTATTTTTTACCATCCTCAGGGTTCAGGAAAGCTTCCTGAAGCCTGGGGAGAGCAAAAAACAGCCAAACAGGCCCACCAGAAGTCCAGAGGCTTCAGTGAGGCCTGTGTGCATGCAAGAGAGGAGCAGTGCCGGGATTGTGTGCATGCATGGAGGGAGAGCATTGTATTATGAATGTGGGCATGCATGTGCACACTATCCCGCGCACACCATTTTGGTACCCAAGCCACAAAAAGGTTTGTCATCACTGGTGTAGTCCTTCGATTTCCTACTGGCAATCAGGCTTGGTTGTTTGGATTAAAGCTCCGTGGAGGGAGGGGAAACACACCCAAATCCATGCAAAATAATAGCAAATGCTTGTTGGTTTGTCAAATGTCTCATTCCAGTTAATGAATCTGAACAGCTAATCATATCTGACAATTTTCCCAATGTCCCTCAGGGTAAAAAAGTATTGAGGAACAAGAGGTCTCAAATTACGGACCGCTTCTGAAATGCTTCCCAGGAACGGTTAGGGTGATCGTGGAGGAAAAAGAGTCACAGAGGATCATTTGGATTGCTGCCCAAGTCCTCGTTATTGCATTCAGCCCAGTTTAGACCCAGAAGGAGAGCAATTAGGTTCAATTATGTGCAGTTGTGGAGGAGGGGGAGAGGGAAATGGAAGCCGGGAGGAATGCCAATGAAGGCTTGCAAGGGAACATTTTGACCAGGAGAACTTTCAGCTGAATCACAGGTCAGGCCTTGACCTGTCTCTTTAATCAAAGTGATGGAGAGATTTGATGCCTGCTATTAAGCCTGCCTTTGAAAAGCTGCATTGTTAGTGGGAGGATGCTTTGGGGGTTTGCCTGAATACCGGAGCTTTTCCATCAAGAAAACTCCAGGCATTGGAGAACATTAGACCCCAGGAGGCCAGATGGTCAGACTTTCCGCATTTTCTGAGCATGATTTTTCTCATCATGGCGCCTAGATGATCAATTTAGAAGTAAATGGAAAGAGATGGAGCCAACCATCACTCCGAGGCAAAAGGCATTGTATTCAGCTAATAGTTGCCCAATTAGAGGCACAAAGACAGCTTGCAGATTGTGATTCATTCAACTCAACTCAGTAGCCATCCGCATCGTTTTCCCCCTTCGTTTTTCCACTGCCATTGCTAGCAATATTCATCCTTCATCTCCCTCAGCCTCACTCCCTTTCTCTCTTCAGGCTCAAAGATCACAGCTCTTTACAGAACAGCTGACAATTTTTTTCAGCATGTTTATTTTATTAAAGACCCTTTAAGGGTATTACAGACATGGCTGTGATCAGGGGTGGGCAGCAAGCAGGACGGGGTGGAACGCAGTTCCACCGGCAGAAATGAAGATGCCGCTACGTCATCCTTTTTTGTAAAAATAACAATGTTTATTTTTACATGAAAGGACACCGCAGTGGCGCTGCAAGCAAAGGGCAGTCCTTTCACGTAAAAATAAACATGTTTATTTTTACGTGAAAGGACCGCCCTTTGCTTGCAGCACCGCTGCGTTGTCCTTTTTCGTAAAAATAACAATGTTGAGGGAGCTGGGGAATCCCTCCCACGAAGAGATTCCGTGGGCGGAGCCTTGACATCACCAGCAGGTTGCTAAGGATGCCAAGGCGATCACTTCCTGGATTCCATGGAAGTGATCACCTTGGCGTCCGTAGCAACCTGCCAGTATACATGACGTCAAAGCTCTGTCCCCAGAATCTCTTGGTGGGATTCCCCGTTCGGGTTCGGGTTCGGGTTCGGTTCAGGTTCGGCCAAATTTTGCGTAAAGTTCGTCCGAATTTGCCGAACCCGAACATCGTTGGGTTCGCCCATCGCTACTGATCACATGGCAGGCAAGCCACTCCTATCCAGTGACATGACCATTAAGCCACATCCACAAAATAAGCCACACCCACAATGTGGCAGTAAAAAAATTGGCTGGCCATTACTGGCTGTGATCATGCAATAGTACAGAAGCAATAGGGCAGTGATTGTGAACCTTTTTTGCAACCTGGTTTCATAAGGAAGGTACTCCATTTCCTTGATCATTTTTGTTGCCCTTTTTTGCACCTTTTCCAGTTCCATTATATCCTTCTTGAGGTCTGGTGACCAAAACTGTACACAGTACTCCAAGTGTGGTCTTATCATCAATTTGTACAGAGACAATACAACACTTACTGACTTATTTTCTATTCCCTTCCTAATCATGCCAAGCATGGAATTTGCTTTTTTTACTGCTGCTGCACACTGGGTTGACATCTTCATTGAGCTGTCCACCAAAACCCCAAGATCCCTTTCTTGGGTTGCCTCAGAAAGCTTGATCCCCATCAGTTAGTAGGTGTTCTGCCGGCGTGTCTCAACCGCCTGTAATTACAGGGTAATTAGTCCAGGAAGACACACACCACATGATAAAAGGAAAACCCAAAAGTTTTTATAAACAGAAAAACAGAAACAACTCCCTTTTTAAATGTCAAAGAGATTTTCTGGTACACACAAGGCACAGGTTAAATGCAGTCCAATTGCTCACCCAATAACTGGGAAATTGAGTCAAATTCTAAAGTCCAGAGAGTCCACGCGCACAATCCTGAACAGCAAAAACCACGATCTTGACGAAACAATGAATCATATAAACTGCCATGAGGCTAAAACACCAGGCTGCACTTTTATCTGTAGCACTAATTACAGCAGCCCCACCCAACCACAGGTGGCTTCATTTTCTCTTGTAATAATCCTTCAGTTGTTGTCTCCTTTGCATCACTCTACACATGCATGGATGTGTCATTAATTCTTGTTCAGAATCCAGGGATGGTACAGGTGACTGATCTCCTCCTGGGCTGTCTGCCAAACTCCCCTCTTCCCTGTCACTCATGCTTCCTTGGTCAGAGGAGACTTCGTCGGCAGATTCTACTGGGAGCAAAACAGGCCTGTGGCATGTGGATGTCTCCCCCACATCCACCTCCACATTCCTTGGGGCAGGAGCTGGGCCAGAGCTGACCACAACAGTAGGTATAATTGGGGTTCTTTGCCCCGATATGCATAACTTTGCACTCAAATCATTGCATCACCACAGCAACAGCAACTGCCAAATTGCAGGCAGCTGGCAGTCCAAAATAGTGCAGTACACTCTAACCACTGCACCACCACAGCAATGAGAAAAGAAGACTCATTGGAAAAGACCCTGATGTTGGGAAAGATTGAAGGCAAAGAGAGAAAGGGATAGCAGAGAATGAGGTGATTAGATAATATCATGAACATGAATTTGGGCAAACTCTGGGAGAAAGAGAAGGACAGAAGGCCCTGGGTGCTATGGTCCATGGGCTCACAAAGAATTAGGCATGACTTAATGACTGAACAACAACAAGAACTAATAATAGGCTAGAGCAGAATATCTTATTGATTGATTGATTGATTGATTGATTGATTGATTGGATTTGTATGCGCCCCTCTCCGAAGACTCGGGACGGCTAACAACAGTAATAAAACAATGTACAATAATAATCCAATAAATACTAAAAATTATTTAAAAACCCATTAATATAAAAAACCAAACATACATACAGACATACCACACATGAAATTGTAAAGGCCCAGGGGGAAAGAGCATCTCAATTCCCCCCATGCCTGGCGGCAGAGGTGGGTTTTAAGGAGCTTACGAAATTATGTCTCTGTTACAGTCTCCAGATGTAAGTTTTAAAAAATCCCCCAACAGTCAGCATATCAATATAGACATGAACCCATTGAGATTTGTTTCTCCTGCTTCTAATTTTTTAAAAATTAGTACACATATAACACAAACAAACATACAACAAACATTTTGGGTATTTATAACCCTGTTTCTGTCAGAAGCCAACATCAGTTGTATATACTGTATGTTTTATATTACTTGGTTAACGTTATTATTGCACATTCTTCATTTATACTGTGAATAAAGTTATTTCTATTATTAAACTACTAAACTGTATCCATATATAATTCATTTATCATTTCTTTCTTTTAACCAGTTATAAAACTTGTTCCATATTTTGTAATAATTACAATCCTCTTTCCCTTTCGATTTTCTTGTAAGAATATCCATTTCTGAACAGTCCATAATTTTTTTAATAATCATTGCCTATTTCGGTATCTCTTCATTTTTCCATTGCTGCTTGTAGACGATCCTCGCTGTTGTCAGAACATGAATAATGAGGTACTGAATTTCTTTTTTGTAAATCTTATTAAAAATACCTAACAAGAATAACTCTAGCTCTTTCTCAATTTCTTCTTATGGGATTTCTTTTAACCATATAACTACCCCATTCCAATAAGTTTTTGCCTCAGGGCAAGTCCACCAAAGGTGATAAAACGTTCTGATTTCTTTTTTTACATTTCCAGCACCTGGCTGAGATGTTTGGAAACATCTTTAATAGTCTTGATGGGGACAGATGCCAATGGTAGAACATTTTGCACTGGTTTTCCTTGAACGTGGTGGATCTTGTAATTTGCCAATTGAAAGTCCATAGCTTTTCCCATTTGTCTAAATCAATTGAGAGTCTGACATTTTTTTGCCCAACTAATTATGGTGTCCTTCACTATCTCCTCTTCTGTTTCATATTTGATTAGAAATTTGTAAGATTTACTAATTAGTTTTTCCTCGTACCCATGAGCATCCTGTCGAGGTCGCCCCTTCCCCTTTGAAAGCCTTGACCTTTTTTGTCCTTTTGAAATTTATTTTGTAATTGGATGTAGGTCCACCAATCTAATGATATTCCTCTTTCCACTACTTCTTCTTTGGATCCCCATTCAGTAAATCTTTATATTTTATTATAGTATCAAATTGTATTAAATTGGACTGGTATATTGATTATATATTCAAATGATACCATTCTGGTATCATTTGAAAATGATGGTTTTTTTAATGTCCAGCTCAATTTGTAATAAAGATTTTATCAATAGGTGTTTTTCTGAGTCTGGTGTCAGATTTCATAATTGGGATTAATTAATCAACAAACGAATCCCAGCCAAGAAAACTGACACCAGACTCAGAACAACACAGTAAGCACCACCAATCACCCTCACCAGACCCTAACCCATACTCACCCCACAGACAAAATACAACCACCACCCATAAGCCACGGTGGTGCCTCCAACTGCTGCACCCCCTTCCGACACACACACAAAGTAAGCTGACACACGCCATAAACACAAACTTAGAGCCGAACCAAAACTTGGGATATTACACTACCGGCATGCATTACAAAACAGCTGACTAGTCTGCAGGCATCAACTGCTACAGCTACTCAAGAAGTCACCCCTAATCTGCAAACATCAGCTAATCTGCATACATCAACTACATCAATTACTCAAGGTATTATCCCAATAACTAATCAAGATGTTTCAATACAGCCGACCAACCCGCTTGGAGCAGCTGAGCCAGCACTCCACACCCGCCCACCAATATTTATAGAGGGACAGCAGCTCAGACCACACTTTGTTCACCTGAGCACAAAGCCGAAAGCACCAGCCTGAAGATGACAAGTGGGACCTCGTCGAAATGTCACCAGGAGTCTATCAACCTTACACGGGAAAGACCCGAATATGCCAAGACCTATACCCCTATACCTGTGAAAATCTCTGAAAACACAAACACACATATATATAGTATATTGGTGGAGATGCTTATTGTAAACATGGGGGAATTGTACCCATATATATGTTCATCTGTTCTGTGTTTTATGTGTATATAATATTAACTTTTTAAAAAAGATATCTTATAATCACATTTTAAACGTGTTTTTTTTCAAAGGTTGTTTTTAATATATCTTGAAAATATCAGGAACATGTTTGCAGACAGGTTCTGGATAGCTCTCTGTTGAATTTACAGTTGCTGACAAATGCCTCCGCAGAAATATGGAAAATGTTCTTTTAAAATGAGCAGTCCTTCTATGAATTCTGTCCACTGTGAAAAATCAGTCCTAAAAATAAAGCCTGAGGAAAAACTAAAGCCCAGATTATATTTTTATTTCATTTTACAGATTTCATTCAAAATTCCAGTGGGAAGAGAGAGAGGAAGGAAAGGGGAGAGGGACGGCAGGAGGGAGGGAGGGAGGGTAAAATATATTCAATCAATACCTAAGCTCACTAGGCTCAAAAAGAACATGAAAATATAAGAATGCAATTTGTACAAAGGAGCTCTTTCTAATGGATGATATTTAAAATATTGCCGCACATATTCTGCACAAGAGATTGCCTTGTTATTTTGTCTTGTTGCTCATTATTTGCAATGCAGATGTTATTACATTGTATGTCTGAATACAATCGATTACTACAAATGTTTTCTACAGTGAGCTACTAGGACATTTAAATGGGACCGAAAATGTCAAGTTGAGACAATTCCATCCAATCAATTCCCTCCCCTTACACTGCATTCTTCAATGCTTGTTCCCAATAATAGTTAAAGCATTTGATTTCTGTTTTCTTCATCTGTTCTGCATGCATTGTTTTTATAATGGGTGTTGTATCACTATACAATGTTACCTTGCATAGGAAAAGATTGATTGCCTTTTTAATTCTGACAATGATCCACTCCAGTGCTTTGTAACATGATATACAGTATTTTAGCAGCTTCTTGAAAGCAATAGGCAAGAAACTAATACACTAGAGCAGTGTTTCCCAACCTTGGCAACTTGGAGATATTTGGACTTCAACTCCCAGAATCCCCCAACCAGCGAATGCTGGCTGGGGAATTCTGGGAGTTAAAGTCCAAATATCTTCAAGTTGCCAAGGTTGGGAAACACTGCACTAGAGTGCCTGCCGACCTCTGTCCTATTGTCTCTCCTATATCCCATATATCTTCTCTTCTATCCCTATATCTTTCTTCTATTCTCTCATTGATTATTTTATCCTATACTCTCTCTTCCATTCTTTCTCTAATTCTATTTCCTCAAAGGTGTCCTCTATTACTTTCATTGTGTATTATTGGGTATTGGACAAAATAAATAAATAAAAATAAATAAACCAGCTCATTCAGTTAAATACTTTCCCAAGTTATACTCAGTAACTTGTGAGTGTGTGTGGACACAGCCTTGCTGTTTTCTTGGCAATAACAAAAAGCAGTTTGCCATGGACTTGTTTGAGAATGTTTCCAGTCACATCTACAGTTTTGAGATATTTTGGTGTACTTTCACCAAAACATTTTCTACATCCATCCATAATTAAGCTTGTCCAGAATAGCCAAATTTAGCTAATTCAGTTGATTATAATAGGAACCTTTAGGCTATAATTTTCTGGACTACAGAGATATAGAACAGGAATTCCCAAACTTGGTAACTTTTAAGACATGTGGACATCAATTCCCAGAATTCCCTAGCCATTATAATTATTGTTGTTGTTGTTGTTGTTGATATTATTATTATTATTATTATTATTATTATTATTATTATTAATTAGACTTGTATGCCGCCCTTCTTTGAAGACTCAGGGCGGCTCACAGAATACAGTACAAAAAACAATATACAAATCTAATTAGTTAAAACTATAAACTAAGATCCCATTTCATTAAAAAGTAGTCAATTAACTCAGTCACATACACACATAACATTTAATGGTCAGAGAAGGGGGGCATGGTCTAGCTGCCCCTTGCCTGGTGACATAGGTGGGATTTAAGGCTCTTGCGAAAGGCAGGGAGGGTGGGGGCAATGCGAATCTTTGGAGGTGGCTGATTCCAGAGGGTCGGGGCCAACACAGAGAAGGCTCTTCCCCTAGGTCCTACCAGACAACATTGTCTGGTCGACGGGACCTGGAGAAGGCCAACTCTGTGGGACCTAATCGGTCGCTGGGATTTATGCGGCAGAAGGCGCTCCTGTAAGTAATCTGGTCCAATGCCATGTAGGGCTTTATAGGTCATCACCAACACTTTGAATTGTGTCTGGAAACCAATCGGCAGCCAATGCAGTCCGTGGAGTGATGACGAGATATAGGCATGTCTTAGAAGGCCCAAAACCACTCACGTGGCCACATTCTGCACAATTTGAAGTTTCTGAACACTCTTCAGTTGAAGTCCACATGTTTTAAAGTTACCAAGGTTGAGAGCCTCTGCCATAGGATATTATGTGTGATGACCAGAGATAACACAAGCAACTGGCAGTGCAAGCTGTTCCTTCATTGCTCCAAATTTCCCCAAACACTCTCACGTTTCTGGCAAGTCCCAGAGCAAAGTGATGACAAACACACACCTGTGGGTGCAAATAGTCCAACCCAACACTGTGAACACCACAGCTGCACAGCAATAAATCCAGCAGGGCAAGTTGAAGAGTCCAGAAATCAAGGGAGCAGGACAAGTAACCCAGAAATCTAGGAAGAATTCAAGGAATCCAGGAAAATTCAAACAGTGACATTCCAGGAATTCAGTGTTTGTTCCTGACAAATGCCCCTCTCCCACAATGTCCCCTTAAGTGTCAATTCCCAGGTGTGCCTTGGGAAGAGGGGCAGGGTGCTCTGCTCCCACGTAGTCAGCTCAATCTGCACTATTCTAGTCTCCGTGCTCGCAGATCAGGAGGGTGTGGTCCTTGCTCATCACCTGAGCTCTACCTCTCATGTTTACTGTTTAGCCTCTCTTGGTCATCCGGCCCCTGTTCCTGCCTGCCTACAATCTGAACAGTGCAGTCAGGAGGTAGGGAAAGCAAGTAGGATGCTTGGCTGCACAGCTAGAGGTATAACAAGCAGGAAGAGAGAGATTATGATCCCGCTGTATAGAGCGCTGGTGAGACCACATTTGGGATACTGTGTTCAGTTCTGGAGACCTCACCTACAAAAAGATATGTGGATAAAATTGAACGGGTCCAAAGACGGGCTACAAGAATGGTGGAAGGTCTTAAGCATAAAATGCATCAGGAAAGACTTAATGAACTCAATCTAATAGCCTGGAGGACAGAAGGAAAAGGGGGGTCATGATTGAAACATTTAAATATGTTAAAGGGTTAAACAAGGTCCAGGAGGGAAGTGTTTTTAATAGGAAAGTGAACACAAGAACAAGGGGACACAATCTGAAGTTAGTTGGGGGAAAGATCAAAGGCAACATGAGAAAATATTATTTTATTGAAAGAGTAGTAGATCCTTGGAACAAACTTCCAGCAGACCTGGTTGGTAAATCCACAGTAACTGAATTTAAACATGCCTGGGGTAAACATATATCCATCCTAAGATAAAATACAGAAAATAGTATAAGGGCAGACTAGATGGATCATGAGGTCTTTTTCTGCCGTCAGTCTTCTATGTTTCCCCAGCCAACAAAGCCATCCCCTCAATCTCTGTCGTCTCCAGTTCCAGGTAGTCTTCCCTGCAGATTCAGGTTCTGATGAGGGCATAACATTTTGAATTTTTTCTAACATTGTAGAGAGAAGTGGGATTTTTTAAAAGAAAAAAAAATAGCCTCTAAGAGGTGAGTGGGGGAGTCTCACATCAGAATGAGCCAAAGGGAAGTGAAATAAATTTTTCATATCAATAGAACAGAGATTTTTCTGCCTCTGGTTCCTAAATACTTTAGACAAGGAGGAATATTAGTTAAACCATTAAGAATCGGTCAAGGAGGATCTTGCTCGACCTTTGCACTTAAAAGTTCATTAGAATGGTGAAGCATATCTCCTGAATATTTAGATCAGCATTTACAGGAACATGCTGATGCATATTATGGGATGATACAAGTGACATGGAACTAGTGGGCAGGCACAGTGGTAGCTCTACTTACGAACCTAATTCGTTCCATGACCAGGTTCTTAAGTAGAAAAGTTTGTAAGAAGAAGCTTTTTTCCCCCATAGGAATCAATGTAAAAGCAAATAATGCGTGCGATTGGGGAAACCACAGGGAGGGTGGAGGCCCTGTTTCCACCCAAGAAATTCCTAGAGAGGCCCCAGGGAGGCTTTTTCCTGCCTTTTACAGCCCTGTTTCCTCCCAGGAGATCCTAGAGAGGACCCACGGAGGCTTCTCCCTGCCTTTTCCAGCCCTGTTTCCTCCCAGGAGATTCCTAGAGAGGCCCCATAGAGGCTTCTCTCTACCTTTTCCGGTTACATTTTCGGAGGCTTGGGTTTGTAAGTGGAAAATAGTTCTTGAGAAGAGGCAAAAAAATCTTGAACACTCAGTTCTTATCTAGAAAAGTTCGTAAGTAGAGGTATTTGTAGGTAGAGGTATTAGTGTTCTACGGAAATATTGCATACAATATCAGTGATGCTTCAAATTACTCTGAATGAATTCTGCTGTTTTATTCTCAAGCAAAAAAAAGCAAAAGTGGTTCCTGAGAACAGAAAAAGTGTTCCTTTTTGGCTGAGAGGTCAGCAAGAAAATTGCCTTTACGTGTGCCATAAATAGGGTTTTTTTAAATTAATTTCACCTTTCCTTATTTGAGAAAGGGTCCAACAAATTTTCAGATTTTCCACCTAACACTTCCTTAATAGTTCCAGTAGTTTACTGACCTCCCTACCACCAGGTGATTTAAAACTATTCTCCTATCTATTTGTACTTCTTTAATCTTCTCACCAATGTTGCTGTTAAAATCTTAGCATCAACATTTAATGAAGTGTTGCACAATGACTTGTGCAGTGGGTTAAGTCCTTGGAAGTCTTCAAAATTATAGTCATTTACGTTTCATAATATGAAACTGGCAGGCCCCACTTTTCATAAGATGCCCCAAATACAGTGATACCTCGTCTTACAAACGCCTCATCATACAAACTTTTCGAGATACAAACCTGGGGTTTAAGATTTTTTTGCCTCTTCTTACAAACTATTTTCACCTTACAAACCCACCACCGCTGCTGGGATGCCCCGCCTCCAGACTTCCGTTGACAGCTGTTTTTGCACTGCTGGGATTCCCCTGAGGCTCCCCTCCATGGGAAACCCCATTTCCGGACTTCTGTGTTTTTGTGATGCTGCAGGGGAATCCCAGCAGGGGAATCCCAGCAGCACAAAAACAGGTGCTTCACTGGCAACAGAATTCCGGAGGTGGGGTTTCCCATAGAGGGGAGCCTCAGTGAAATCACAGCATCGCAAAACACAGAGGTCCGGAGGTGGGGTTTCCCATGGAGGGGAGCCTCAGGGGAATCCCAGCAGCACAAAAACGGGCGCTTTGGCTGGCAAAAGGGGTGAATTTTGGGCTTGCACGCATTAATCACTTTTCCATTGATTCCTATGGGAAACATTGTTTCGTCTTACAAACTTTTCACCTTAAGAACCTCATCCCGGAACCTATTAAGTTTGTAAGACAAGGTATCACTGTATCTCCAAAATTATAGGGAGTATCTATCCCTTATATTTTTTTATGACACATTTACTCCTTTTCATCTGAGAGTCTTCCCAGGTTTCATTATAACAATAGTATTATTGATTTTTGGGGGGTTGGGGAAGTTAGTGTTAAAGATTTTCTATGTTCTCTAGTTGCCAGTCAAGATTTTTTTAAAAAAATATTACAGGGAAAAAAATCCATACACTTGCTCAGGGCTATTTCAACATATACAGGGTGTTACACTTTACAAAGCATTAAACAATGGAATTAATTTCATTGCAATTACCCCTTCTCCAAAAAAATCATTTAAATGTAGATAATGTATTATCTTGTTATATTATTGAGAGGTCAATAATTTCTCACATTTGTCTCCCTGTTTCCAATACATTCATATCTTTTTAAAAATAATAATAATAAACTACTCCTGATATAGGGCATATAATTGATCCAAGCTAATAGATTTAAAGACATGTTATTCTTTGAAGTTTGATTTGCTCAATGTTTCTTTCATTTCTAAAAGTAAGAGTCACACATCTTTACTTTACTTTACCATCAATAAAAGCTTTAAGTATATATAATAGAATAGGATAGGATAGGATAGAGTAGAGTAGAGTAGAGTAGAGTAGAGTAGAATAGAATAGAATTTTATTGGCCAAGTATGATTGGACACACAAGGAATTTGTCGGTGCATATGCTCTCAGTGTACATAAAAGAAATAGATACATTTGTCAAGAATCATGTGGTACAACACTTAATGATTGTCATAGGGGTCAAATAAGCAATGAAGAAACAATCAATATAGATAAAAATCTTAGGAAACAAGCAACAAGTTACAGTCATACAGTCCTAAGTAAGAGGAAAAGGATGATAGGAATGATGACAAAAACTAGTAGAATAGAAGTGCAGATTTAGTAAAAAGTCTGACAGTGTTGAGGGAATTATTTGTTTAGTAGAGTGATGGTGTTCGGGAAAACTGTTCTTGTGTCTAGTTGTCTTGGTGTGCAGTGCTCTGAAGCGACGTTTTGAGGGTAGGAATTGAAACAGTTCATGCCCAGGATGCGAGGGGTCAGTAAATATTTTCACAGCCCTCTTTTTGACTCGTGCAGTATACAGGTCTTCAATGGAAGGCAGGTTGGCAGCAATTGTTTTTTCTGCAGTTCTGATTATCCTCTGAAGTCTGTGTCGGTCTTGTTGGGTTGCAGCACCAAACCAGACAGTTATAGAGGTGCAGATGACAGACTCAATAGACTATGTAGAACTGTATCAGCAGCTCCTTGGGCAGTTTGAGCTTCCTGAACTGGCGCAGAAAGAACATTCTTTCTTAATTTGTTGTGATTTTTTTATTGCCAAATTTGGCAAGTCTGTTTATTTAAAATGTTGTTATTATTGCTCAATGCATATAAGAGGTTTCTGATAGTCAGGGAAATAATCTCTCTGTTGCCAGAAATCACCTTACAGAATTCTGACAGGATACACTGTAAATAGACAGGCCATGTCCTGTTGGATCACCATGTCAAAGATATTTCTTTACCTAAACAGAGAAACAAGACGGCAAGGGGTGGGCAAAAAAGCAATAGCAGCAAGAGTGATTTCTGACTTCTTGATGAGGGAAACGGGCAGGAAGTATCAGAATTCCTTCCTTCTGTTGTGAGTGGTCCACGTCCAGCTCAGCTGTTCATGGATTTTGAGGACCAGGAGACAGATGAGTACTGCCATCGCAGGCCAGTGTTCTTACCATCTGAGTCTGAGAGTAAGAGTGAGGAAGAGTTAGGGACTAAGGGTCAACCAAAGACTGTAGAACCCCCAGTTATGGAATTGAGTGAGCCAGAGGATGGTGGGGACTTTGAGGATCAGGACCCCTGTTAGATGCAAAGATAAGGAGAATGAGATCTAGGCATGAATATTTCACAAGAAGGGGTTCTTGGCATTAAATAAATCTATGGGACATTTGGCCACACCGTGGCAGTATATAACAACAGGTTGATGGGGAAGGGGCAGTGAAGGGCTACCAAATTTTTTACTACCACACTGTGGGCATAGCTTATAACAATAACAATTTATTAGAGTTGTATGCCACTCCGAGTCTTTGGAGAGGGGTGGCATACAAATCTAATAAATTGTTATTGTCATTGTCATTGTCATTGTCATTGTCATTGTCACTGTCACTGTCACTGTCATAGTTATTGTTATTGTTATATAGGGCACCCTGCATTTTCTTGCAACATCTTTCAGTGCAAATTGGGTGCTCTGCGATGGAGCTCCATTTTAACTACTCTACTGCGTTCCTCCCCATCCGGGGCAGTACCCTGCCCCTAGGAAGGGGGTAACATTTCCATCATGGAGGATGGTGCCTCGGAACTGAGAGACTTCTTCTGCATCCACAGACTTGGATTCCTGCATGTTGCATGAGCTGGTTTATTCTCTGGACTGAATGAGCCTAGCTAAAAAAACAGAGACACCTCATTAGTGGAGATTTATGATTCTATCTGGCTGGCATCCCAGGCTATCCTTATCTCCTGCTAATTGGAGAAACACTGCCAGCATGCATTCCTTGTTTAACCCTTGCATTGCATAAATAGTGTTACCAATAGACTTTTGCCTATGGGTGCTTTTGAACCAATGTGTGTGTGGGTCTTTATTTCTAATAATTGATCTGGCCAGACAGAACACCTTCCTTCCTTCCTTTCCTTCCTTTCCTTCCTTTCCTTCCTTCTGAATGGAAAGGAATGGAACAGAACAGAATTGGAATCAACCTTGTAAGCCATCCAGTTCAACCCCCTGCAGGGCCGCCGATAGATGGGTACTACAGGGAGCCCCGTACCAGGCCCGGTGATTACAGGGCCCCCGCATTAACGGCGTCAATCAGAGCTTCCCTTCGGTAAAAGAAAAATAACCCAGATGAATGGACGTGACGGAAACTCGAGGCGCCTTCCCAAAGCAAAAGAAGGGAGGTTTGTTGTCGTCGTGTGGGGCTGGTCTTCAGAACCCGGTTGTAACATACCAGTGTTTCCCAACCGGAAGGCAGGAAGAAGGAGAGCTTCATTCTTCGCACCTTTTTCCCGCCTTCCTTCTTTGGGGCCCAGCAGGAGAGCTCCGAAAACCACAGCATCGAGCTGGAGCAGAAGCCGGGGGACAGCTGCGAGCGGGAGCCCCAGGACGGAAGTATCGGCAGCGCCCCGCCCAGCTGGAACTTTCCTGGCATCGGCAGCAAGTGTACTTTGTGGCCCGGTGGGAGGGCACTGGCAGTAGGAGGGGGGATGGCTGCAGCAGCCGCAGGCAGTCGCGAGGAGAGAGCTCCAGGCGGCCCGCTACAGATCCGAAGCAAGGCATCCGAAGAGGGCCTCGGCTTAAGGCAACGTACGTATTTTAGGCTGGGGGGGGGTTAGCTGACTCGCTTTCCCGCTTGCGTTTTGGACTCTTTCGGGGCAACCCTGGCTTGATTATTGAGCACTCTCTCGCTCTCTCTCAGCTGACTGCAAGCGGGAGCCCTGACGTGCGGTTGGATGTGCTGTTGGACGTCGTACATGCTGGCGCTGCAGGCCTGGCATATACGGTGTCCAGCAGCACGTCCAGCTGCCACCGTCAGGGCTCCCGCTTGCAGTCAGCTGAGAGAGAGAGAGAAAGAAAGAGAGACATAGCAAGAGAGGCAGAGAAAGAGAGACAGAGCAAGAAAGAAAGACAGCAAGAGAGGCAGAGAAAGAGAGAGAGAAAGAGAGAAAGAGAGACATAGCAAGAGAGGCAGAGAGAGAGAAAAAGAAAGAGAGACACAGCAAGAGAAAAAGAGAGACATATAAGAGAGGCAGAGAGAGAGACATAGCAAGAGAGGCAAAGAGAGAGAAAAAGAAAGAGAGACTTAGCAAGAGAGGCAGAGAGCGAGAGATAGAGAAAGATAGAGAGAAAGAGAGACATAGCAAGAGAGGCAGAGAGAGAGAAAAAGAAAGAGAGACAAAGCAAGAGAAAAAGAGAGACATATAAGAGAGGCAGAGAGAGAGAGAAAGAGAGACATAGCAAGAGAGGAAGAGAAAGAGAGACAGAGCAAGAAAGAAAGACAGCAAGAGAGGCAGAGAAAGAGAGATAGAGAAAGAGAGAGAAAGAGAGACATAGCAAGAGAGGCAGAGAGAGAGAAAAAGAAAGAGAGACACAGCAAGAGAAAAAGAGAGACATATAAGAGAGGCAGAGAGAGAGAGAAAGAGAGACATAGCAAGAGAGACATAGCAAGAGAGGCAGAGAAAGAGAGACAGAGCAAGAAAGAAAGACAGCAAGAGAGGCAGAGAAAGAGAGATTGAGAAAGAGAGAGAAAGAGAGACATAGCAAGAGAGACAGAGAGAGAGAAAAAGAAAGAGAGACATAGCAAGAGAAAAAGAGAGACTTAGCAAAGAGAGAGAGAGAGAGACAGAGCAAGAAAGAAAGACAGCAAGAGAGGCAGAGAAAGAGAGATAGAGAGAGAGAAAGAGAGAGATAGCAAGAGAGACATAGCAAGAGAGGCAGAGAAAGAGAGACAGAGCAAGAAAGAAAGACAGCAAGAGAGGCAGAGAAAGAGAGATTGAGAAAGAGAGAGAAAGAGAGACATAGCAAGAGAGGCAGAGAGAGAGAAAAAGAAAGAGAGACACAGCAAGAGAAAAAGAGAGACATATAAGAGAGGCACAGAGAGAGAGAAAGAGAGACATAGCAAGAGAGGCAGAGAGAGAGAAAAAGAAAGAGAGACATAGCAAGAGAAGCAGAGAGAGAGAGACAGCAAGAAAGAAAGACAGCAAGAGAGGCAGAGAAAGAGAGAAAGAGAGAGAAAAAGAGAGACTTAGCAAGAGAGGCAGAGAGAGAGAAAGAAAGAGAGACAGAGAGAGAGAAAGAGAGAGAAAGAAAGAAAGAGAGATAGCAAGAGAGGCAAAGAGAAAGAAAGAGACATATAGCAAGACAGTGAAAGAGAGAGAGAAAAAAGCAAGAAAGAGATAGCAAGGGAGACAGAGAGAGAGAGAGAGCAAGGGAGAGAGAAAGACAGAGGAAGGGAAGGGGGGAGAGAGAAAGAGAGCAAAAAAGAGAGGAAGAAAGAAAGAGGGATGGAGAGAGAGAAAGAAGGGAAGGAAGGAAAAGAGAGAAAGAGGGAGAAATAGAGCGAAAGGGAGGAAGAGAGAGGGGTTTTTTGTCCAAACTTTTCTTTAGCCCGCCCCCCCCCTTTCAATGTTCCCCAGGATTTTGAAAATATGAATAATGTGCCGCGGCTCAAAAAAGGTTGGGAAACACTGACTTATACAACGATAGAATCCCTGTATTATCAGAGGGTCTCCAACCTTGGCGACTTTAAGACTTGCGGACTTCAACTCCCAGAGTTCCCCAGGCAGCTTCGCTGGCTGAGGAACTCTAGGAGTTGAAGTCCGTAAGTCTTAAATTCGCCAAGATTGGAGACCTCCTGCTCTATCTACACTGCTCAAAAAAATAAAGGAAACACTTAAACAACACAATATAACTCCAAGTAAATCAAACTTCTGTGAAATCAAACTGTCCACTTAGGAAGCAACACTGATTGACAACTTGGAGTTTATATTGTGTTGTTTAAGTGTTCCTTTCACTTTTTTTTGAGCAGTGTACTTTGAAATTAACTTGGATACCACGGGCTCGTTCAGACCTGCGTTCACCGATGGGCGTAAAAACTAGATCGAAAAGGATATTGAGATGTGAAGCAATATGAAATTGTATTTGGGGTTTTTTTTAACAGCTCCTATTTTAATACCACTGATAACTACACAACCCCCTGGATAATTAGAATAGAATAACAGTGGGAAGGCACCTTGGAGGTCTTCTAGTCTAACCCCCTGCTTAGACAGGAATCCTACACTACTTCAGACAGATGATTTTTTTTTAAGAAAGTAGTTATTATGTAAACATTAAAAAAAATAAGATAGTACATAATCTATCATTTTACAATATACTTATTTGTTTGTTTAAATTTTGTATTTGCATTTTATAAGACAAGCAACAAAACAACATAACATAACAAACACCCCCCCCGTCCCTTTTGAACTGTTATCCTCACAGTTCCTTCTTTATATAGTTATACGGCCTGTAACATCAGCGGTTATTATATAATTATTCTATAGTTCCAGTAAAACTAAGGTCAAGTTGTTGCTATCATAATCTTATGAATAAAGTTAATTCTGGGAACATCGGGTTTTATTTACAGCTATTTTCAGATGATTATCTAACATCTTCTTAAAAACTTTTTAAAAAGTAGTTTTAAAATGGCAGGGGGGGGGGCAGACACTTAGGCTGTATGGGGCCCCAAAATTCCTGATGGCGGCCCTGACCCCCTGCTTAAGCAGGAAATCCAATTTCCTCTCTGCCTCCTCCTCCCCTTCCCTCCCTTTTCTTTCTTTCTTTCTTTCTCTTTCTTTCTTTTCTCCCCATTCCTCTTTTATTCTTTCTTCCCTTCTTCCTCCTCCCCTTCCCTTTGCAACAGGCAGATAAGTGACTGGGTGAGGGAGGGAAAGAAAGAATGGGGGGATGTTGAAAATGAGGGTATGGGCAACCTGCAACACTGCAGCAGCAGCAGCCAGTAGCACTGAAGCAATCATGCCTCCCCAAAATTTTATTCTTTTAGGAGTCCTGTGTTCCAGATATTAGACACATTTTGTAAGTTAGTCCATTTGAGATACCTTGGTTAAATACTGTTGCTCTATAATGCACTGTTTCACCCAGTTAAATGTCATGAACAAGAATTTTAGTAGTACATAGATTCTGCGATAACCCTTGCAAATGACCCAGAAGACTATATTTTCATACATTTGATGAAATTGAAAGGGGGGAATCAAATTTAATCAAAACATGTTCCAAAACTCCAAACTGTATGGTTTTCTCCCCATCTGGCAAGACCACCATGCCGAATCTAATTTATCAGGTTGTTTATCTACTATATCAAGTACATTCACTAGGACTGGCCTTTAATAAACTAAGAAAGTGCAGAATGGACTATTGAAAAAGGTATGCTTTGCATCATTGAAGTCGAGTTGCCACCTAATTTTACAAAGAAATTGGATGATTATTTGCAAGCTCCATGGGATCATTTCTTATGCTTTTATGCTTCAGACATACAGATATGAAAGCTGTGTTAGAGGAAAAGGTGAGAATTTTTGCAAAACAGCATCTTTACAGTCCTCTAGCAACATGAGAGAGAAAAGAATCAATACATACCTTACTTCAATCTGTAAGAAAATCATCCGGTCCCACAGCCTTACCTAATTTTATTTATTTCAACACATCTAAGGTTTCCTGCAGAGATAAAGATACAGCTAACCGAATTGCTTGAGAGCAATGAGTACTTTTCAGAAAGATAATTTTATCCAAAACATCTTTAATTCATAAATCTGATTTTGTTAAATCGATATTAGATAAACAGGCATAAAACTAAAAGTGTTGATTTATTTACTTACTGACTGCTAACATTTCTATGTACTCTACACCTAACAGCTCAAATTATTATTATCTGTTCACCATGATGTGAAATTACAGCTACCAGCTCATTAGCTGCTGTTGATTTTCATACACCTCAGGTTTTTCCCAAGAATCTAGGATGTCATAATGTATCAACATAGTATATCTGCAGGTGCAAGCTGTTTATTATTTTTACAATTGGTAGTTGGAAATTTTATCAATGCACAGATTTCCCAAATACTGTACCAAATAAGATTTCTTTTGGTATGGCACCCAATGAAACCACTATGACTAGTTTTTCCCTAATCTTCCAGTTTCAATTTTCAGATCTCCAGATCTGATACCTTTGTGATTTTATCCTATTCTTCTATTCTGCTATCCCCCATCAATTATCCATAATTTCATCTTTTCAACCAGAGGTATATATCTGGGGTGTTTTGAGCCAAGACTTTTTTTAATCTGAATTTAGAAATCCCACGATATTTTAACCTGCTCATTTTTCAACTCTATGTTCCCACCAATTTTTCATTATTGGTATAATAGTTTTCAACAGTTGTTCCACTGACTGTTCCTTCTGCTTCTTTGCACACTCTGCAATATGGATCATTTTGATGAGTTCTCAATTTACTTTACCTTTCTCTACGTTGAATTTCATTTTGTTAGATAGAGCCCAGCGTTCAAGTCTGTCAAGATCCTTCTGAATCTTGAGCATCTAGGGCAGTGGTAGGGAAATCTAGCGCAGGGATAGGCAAAGTCGGCTCTTCTATGACTTGTGGACTTCAACTCCCAGAATTCCTGAGCTAGCATGATTGGCTCAGAAATTCTGGGAGTTGAAGTCCACAAGTCATAGAAGAGCCGACTTTGTCTACCCCTGATGTAGGGTGTTGGCTATTCCTGCCAGCTTAGTATCATTCACAAATTGGTAGGATCCGCGTCTATTTCCTCATCTAAGTTGTTTATGAGGAAATATTAACTGCTCCAAACTTGACTGTAAAAAATACGACTTTAGTAATCGAGTTGTCAAAGCGTGGAATTCACTATCGGACTCTGTAGTATCATCTAACCCCCAACACTTTGCCCTTAGACTATCCACGGTTGACCTCACCAAGTTCCTAAGAGGTCAGTAAGGGGCGTGCATAAGTGCACCAGAGTGCCTACCGTCCCCGGTCCTATTGTCTCTCCTATATCTCCTATATCTTCTCTTCTATACCTATATCTTTTTCTGCTATTCTCTCATAGTTATATTTCACTCCTTTATTTTCTCCTCTATTCCACGTTCAATACATTCTACCTGATTATATCCTCTATAACCCTCATTGTGTATTATTGTGTATTGGACTAAGTAAGTAAATAAGTAAATAAGTAAATAAGTAAATAAGTAAATAAGTAAATAAGTAAATAAGTAAATAAGTAAATAAGTAAATAAGTAAATAAGTAAACAAACAAACAAACAAACAAATAAATAAATATTGAAGACACCACACCCTGGTGGATCTAGCTAGATCCCAGCTCATGAAGCAGTGGATTTTCAATGCTCCCACAAGGGCAAGTACACTACCAATTGCTCATATTTTTGTCATGCAACTGTGGAGGCTCTGAAATAGTTGGAACTTTGGGACAGGGTCATATGTCCATTTGGTCAGTGCCATTATAATTTTGAATGGTCATTGAATGACCAATTATAGGTCTAGCTAGGACTACCTATAACAGTGATGGCGAACCTGTGGCATGCGTACCACAGGTGGCAGGTGGAGCCATATCTGAGGGCATGTGAGGAGCTGCCCTATGTCAGCTCCAGGGTAAATGTGCGTGCTGGCCAGCTGATTTTCAGCATTATTTTTGGCTGTTTTTCACCGTCCCCAGCATTTAGGAAAGCCTCCTGAAGCCTGAGGACGGTGAAAAATGGCCCGACTAGAAGTTCATTTCCAAATTTCCAGTTGGTCTACTTGGCCGTTTTTCATAAAACAGCCCAACGGGCCTACTGGAAGTCCAAAGGCCTCATTGAGGCCTGTTCGCATGCGCAGTGGAGGGAGGGAGTGCAGGGGGATTGTGCACATTTATTTATTTATTTATTAGATTTGTATGCCGCCCCTTTCCGTAGATTCGGGGCAGCTCACAACAAAATAAAACAGTGCATGACAAATCTAATAATTTACAATTTAAAATTTAAAATAGTTAAGAAACCCCATTTTAAGCAGACATACCTACAAACATACCATACATAAATTATATAGGCCCGGGGGAGATGTTTCAATTCCCCCATGCCTGACGACAAAGGGGGTTTTGAGGAGTTTACGAAAGGCAAGGAGGGTAGGGGCAGTTCTAATCTCTGGGGGGAGCTGGTTCCAGAGTCGGGGCCACCACAGAGAAGGCTCTTCCCTGGGGCCCGCCAAACGACATTGTTTAGTTGACGGGACCCGGAGAAGGCCGACTCTGTGGGACCTAATCGGTCGCTGGGATTCATGCAGCAGAAGGCGGTCCCTGAGATAGTCTGGTCCGGTGCCATGAAGGGCTTTATAGGTCATAACCAACACTTTGAATTGCGACCGGAAACTGATCGGCAACCAATGCAGACTGCGGAGTGTTGGTGTAACATGGGCATTTTTGGGAAAGCCCATGACTGCTCTCGCAGCTGCATTCTGCACGATCTGAAGTTTCCAAACACTTTTCAATGGTAGCCCCATGTAGAGAGCATTACATGTGGTAGACAACACACATGCACAGGGAGGAGGGCATTGCATTATGGGTGTGGGCACATGCTATCTCACACGTGCGAAGCCTTTGGGCACCCAAGCAAAAAAAGTTTTCACTATTGCTGACCTAAAAGCAACTGTGAGTAAAGACGGCTACTTTGCTTCTCCTTTTAATTTTTAATAAAGCGCATTGCTCAGCAGTTTTTCATATCAAGAGAACGTCTTCATGACAGAATTTCAGGAAAGCAACAAACAGCTGGATATCATTCCCCCCTACCTTCAACCCACCCTAAATGTCTCATCTATCTGTGTCTCGCTACAAAATATATGTCATTAAACACTACAGATTGCTTCACAACCTGTGGCGATAGGCTGGGGAAAAAATCATTTTTCTCTTATCTTTCCATTCCAAACACCGAGCTTGTTTTGCCAGTGATACAATATTATCTGGCTTGGTACTTTTGAGAAACTGAATCAGAACTGAACTGGGTCTCTGTAAATGGAAAGAGAAACTTGAAATAGTGCCTCTATTTTGAGTGATATTCAGCTTCTAACAACAAAAAAAGGTCCCACATGTTCTGACGGGCTCTCTGGTAGAATCCTCCCGAAAATTCACAGGTACAAATTTCAGACACACACACATTTGAAAATTCAAAACAATGTTCTTTATAATGAAAATTCACTTAAACTAAGCCCTCTTTTGGTATAGCAAAGAGCACTCGTCTCCAAACAAACTGGTAATTGGTACAAATCCCTTATCAGTTCTGAGATACTTAGCTTGCAGCTGTGAGGTAATTCACAGTCCTTCTTTCACAAAGTGAAACACACTTTGATCTGCTTTAGTTTCAAAGCGGGAAAAAGCAACACACCAAGGTCGAAGTCAGCAAGCCAGGCACGAAACACAACGATCAGATAATCCTCCACAATGACCAAACCCACAGGCTGCTCTTTATAGCAGCCTCACTAATTACCACAGCCCCACCCAACCACAGGTGGCCTCATTTTCTTTGATAATCTCTCAGTTGTTGTTGCCTATGCATCGCTCTCCGCATGCGTGGCTGTATCATTAACTCTTGTTCTGAATCCAAGGAGGAGCTAGATAATTGATCTCCTTCTGAGCTGTCTGCCACACTCTCCTCCTCCCTGTCATTCATGTCTTCTTGGTCAGCGGAGCCTTCATCAGCAGATTCCACCGGGAGCAAAACAGGCTTGCGGCATGTGGATGTCTCCCCCACATCCACAGTCCTTGGGGCAGGAGCTGGGCCAGAGCTAACCACAACACCACATATATAATCTTTCCATATACAACACCATAGATGAATCTGATTTGGCATTGATGGAAATATCCGAAAGATGTAAATTATTTCTAGGGAAGAGCGCTTGAAAATGGGTCAATTCATTCAGCTGATTCAAGTTGACTTAATCTGTTCTCATGAAAAGGAGTTATTGTGGCTTTAAGTTCTGAGACACTCTTACTTAGAGAGGAAAATGTTTAGCAAACTATATATTTTAGAACATCTATGGAAATTCTGCTTCAAATCATGAATGAGAGCTTTTAAGATCAGAAGCTTTTCCAAAGTAGATGGATCCTCCTGGGTCTGTGACTTTTCACTGAAACCCAGAATTAAAACAGTTCTTTGAAGTTCCTCAAAGACTGGAATACTTACATCTGGATAGTTATGGTTGGTGTAGTTACAGTAGCTGCAGCAATTTCTTGATCTGCATGATTTCAGGCCAAAAAAAAGCAACGCATAGGAGATTAATTCTTTAGTTTTCCAATGATTTAAAATCCATAATTCCTTCCAAACAGATGTGAGTTAAAAGAAACTAATAAACAAGCTAATTACATTAACTACTTTCCAACTGATTTATGAAAACAATACAATCATTTTGCTTTTTTTATTATTTTTCTCCACAATTCCATTCAAATGTCAATTCACACATACTTTTAACTATAACAATAACATATATATTTATACATTTTCATTCGATCAGTCAAAAATCAATATATTTTTTTTGCACTTATTTTCTATTCCTATTTATTCTGTCCGGCCCAGTTATTTCTCAGTAATTAATCCCCAATTAAGATTCAGAAGCAAAGATACTTTATACATTTGTCTATTTAAAAAGAAACGTGCTAGAAACAGTGGTGAGATCATCGGCATGCAAGCAATTCCGTTGTTATCAGCAAAATCTTATCAGCCGGCCAAAATGGGATCGTAATTCAAAGTAAAGAAGGATCACAATGGTCTGAGGTGTTTTTCGCCTACCCAGGCATAGAAAGAGGCGAAGGGGCACTGGCAGACCAAGAAAGAAAAAAAGAAAGAAAGAAAGAAAGAAAGAAAGAAAGAAAGAAAGAAAGAAAGAAAATAATAATAATTTATTAGATTTGTATGCCGCCCCTCTCCAAGGACTCGGAGCAGCTCACAACAAGCAATTTATTTATTTTATTTATTATTTAGATTTGTATGCCGCCCCTCTCCGAAGACTCGGGGCGGCTCACAACAAGATATAACAAATCATAAATAATTCAAATAACTTTAAAATATTTAAAGATTTAAAAGAACCCCATATACTAACAGACACACACACAAGCATACCATGTATAAAATTGAACAAGCCCGGGGGAGGTGTTTCAATTCCCCCATGCCTGACGGCAAAGGTGGGTTTTAAGGAGTTTACTGAAGGCAGGAAGAGTAGGGGCAGTTCTAATCTCTGGGGGGAGTTGGTTCCAGAGAGCCGGTGCTGCCAGAGAGAAGGCTCTTCCCCTGGGGCTCGCCAACCGACATTGTTTAGTTGACGGGACCCGGAGAAGGCCCACTCTGTGGGACCTAATCGGTTGCTGGGATTCGTGCGGCAGGAGGCGGTCCCGGAGATATTCTGGTCCAGTGCCATGAAGGGCTTTAAAGGTCATAACCAACACTTTGAATTGTGACCGGAAATTGATCGGCAGCCAATGCAGACTGCGGAGTGATGGTGAAACATGGGCATACCTAGGTAAGCCCATGACTGCTCTCACAGCTGCATTCTGCACGATCTGAAGTTTCCGAACACTTTTCAAAGGTAGCCCTATGTAGAGAGCATTACAGTAGTCGAACCTCGAGGTGATGAGGGCATGAGTGACTGTGAGCAATGAGTCCCGGTCCAGATAGGGCCGCAACTGGTGCACCAGGCGAACCTGGGCAAACGCCCTCCTCGCCACAGCTGAAAGATGGTTCTCTAATGTGAGCTGTGGGTCGAGGAGGATGCCCAAGTTGCGGACCCTCTCTGAGGGGGTCAATAATACAAAGTACAAATCCAATATTTTAAAAATAATAATTTAAAAATCCTTATTAAAAACCCTCTGACCTTCCTGCCAATCAGCTTAAAGCTCTGTTGGGAGAATTGGTGCTAGACTTATGGTTTGGGGTCACCACAACATGAGGAGCTGTATTAAGAGGTCCCAGCATTAGGAAAATTGAGAACCACTGAAGTAGGGCCCAGGAGGGGTACGTACTCTGTCATGGGTATCTGTCTTCTGGAATGAGATGCCCCAGAAAACCATATGGCTCCTATCCTGTTGGCATTCTGAAGAAGCCTGAAGACTGGTTTTTCTACCAGGTATTTGATAAGGAAGATCAAAAGACTTCTTGGCTATATTTTTGTTCAGGGTGATCCTATCTTGTTTTTAATTCTGGTTTTGTTGTTGATTAAGTTGTGGGTGTCCCAGAGTCATTTTCAAGTCAAGCAGCACCTAAGTTGAATTATATAATAATATATAAAATGACTAGTATTTTTCTTACCATTAGCAGGGAAACCTGTATGCTGTATAAATGCAACTAAAGTCGGTAACCTCATTTATCTTTCTAAAACAGAAGATGCTGTCATGAATTATAGGAAAGGCCAATATACATGAACCCAGAAGTTATGGGAGACTGCGAGTTGTTAAGAACAGTGAATGGTAAAGTGAACTAATATATCAAAGAAATTGAAACAGGT
Organism: Erythrolamprus reginae; assembly: GCF_031021105.1. Lineage (NCBI taxonomy): Eukaryota > Metazoa > Chordata > Lepidosauria > Squamata > Dipsadidae > Erythrolamprus > Erythrolamprus reginae. The sequence goes on along the minus strand of NC_091951.1, from coordinate 239,736,375 downwards.
ACATTGGTATCTAAGAGGGGGGAGAATAAAAGTAAAGGAAAGTGATCTGGGATAAAGTAAATTGTTCTGAAGTGAAAGTGTAGGTTTAATTATGAATGAAAGAGATAAATATATGTCAGAAAGCACAAAGAAGAAAATTAAGAGACATAAAAGTTACACAAAAGCAAAAAATTAGAATAAGTAGATAAATGTATCTGTTTTGATAGAATGTTTATTAAATATGGGGAAATTGGTACATATTTAAAGATGGATAAGGGCTGAAAGAATAGTCAATAGTGATGTGTTTAATTATTGTGGGAATAAAAGTCAAAAGAAGTGAAAATGTCTGGGTAGACAAGTACACATTTGCCTGTTTTGTTTTATGGAATTCAAAATTGGATATGTCAGAAGAAACATAAGGAAATTGAGTACAGTGAGAATAGAATATTTAGGGAGTGTGTTAGGTAAAACAAGAAATGTACTGTGCTGAATAAATGTGAGCTGAATACAAATGTGAGTAGCTTGTATGCGGGGTGAAAATTCATTCAGTAGATTGGGACATGTAGACAGAATGAATGAAGGTCAAAGTGCAAATGAAAAATCAAGATCACATGATGTTCTGCCAGGCTCTCTGATAGGAGCCTCCTGAAAATTCAAGGGTACAAATTTCAGACACACACACGTTTGAAAATTCAAAACAATGTTCTTTATGACAAAATTCAAAATAAACTAAGCACTCTTTTTGTATTGCAAAGAGCACTCTTCCCAAAACAACCGGGTAGTCTGTACAATTTCCCTTAAGCAGTCATTAAGTACTTAGCTAGTAGCTGTGAAGAAACTTACACCCCTTCTTCTTCCAATGAAGTGAGACACACACACACACACGTTGCTCTGCTTTGTTTTCCACAGCATGAAAAAGCAACAAAGTCCAGAAAACACAGGATTCCTGACGAACTCCGATCAGATATTCTTCCACAACGGCCAAACCCACATGCTGCTATTTATAGCAGCAGCCCTAATTACTGGAGCCCCACCCAAACACAGGTGGCCTCACTTATTTCCTGTAATATGTTCTTACTTGGTCTTTTCTATGCATAATTCTGCGCTTGCGTGGGTCCAAAATGTCATCACGTGAATCAATGGAAAATAAGGGAGATTGACTGCCTGGACTGTGTGCCAAGCCCTCCTCTGCTGAGTCACTCCCACCTTCTTCTTCGTCCGAGGGAACTAAACTCTGAACTGATTCTGTCGGCAATAACACAGGCCTGTGACATGTTGAATTTTCCCTTGCATCCACCTCCACATTCCCTGGGGCAGGAGCTGGGCCAGAGCCAACCACAACACATGAAGTGTTAATAGAATAGAATAGAATTCTTTAATGGCCAGGTGAGATTGGACACACAAGGAATTTATCTTTGGTGCATATGCTCTCAGTGTACATAAAAGAAAATATACATTTGTCAAGAATCATGAGGTACAGCACTTAATGATAGTCATAGGCAGTGGCGGGCAACCATTCCCGGTGCTACCGGAACAGGCTGGGAGCACGTGCATGCGTGCACACTCCTGGCACAGGATTTCCAGGTTTTTTAGCTCCTGCACATCAGCAGAAGCAAAAAGGCCTGGAAATAGGCTAAAATAAGGTAAGTGACTGTGGCCGCTCGCCCCACTGCCCTGCTGTTCACCTCCACTCACCCCAACCCCCCGGCTCTGCCACCCCGCCCGGCCCTTACCTTGCTCTGGCACGTGACCACCTGCAGAGGCAAGGAGAAGATGGGCCATGGCATGGGGAGCAGGCCGGGTGGCCCCAAGCTCCGGCTGCACAGCCTCTCTGTGCTCTCCTGTACCACAAGCATCTCTCTCCTGCAACGTGGAAGAGCAGGGAGCAGGCCACTCAGCCGGAGCTTGGGTAGGCCACTTTTGCCGCTGGCCCAAGCTGCTGCTCTAGCAGCTGAAGCGATTCAGCTGCTGCGCATGTGCAGCAGCTGAAATCTCACGCACAGACATTCTTCTGGCAGCGAAAATTGACAGTTTCTTTGCTTCTGTGCATGCACGGAAGCAAAAAACCTGATAATATTTACCGGAATTGCGCTGGTTGGGCATGCACGCACATGCACGCTTGATGGCAATGAAGCAAACTTACACAGTCCATTGCCGCCACTGGTATGGCATTCCTACCATTCCGGCGTATATGACTGAATGACTGTAACTTGTTGCTTGTATCCTAAGATTTTTATTAATATTGATTGTTTCTTCATTGCTTATTTGACCCCTATGACAATCATTAAATGTTGTACCACATGATTCTTGACAAATGTATCTTTTTCTTTTATGTACGCTGAGAGCATATGCACCAAGACAAATTCCTTGTGTGTCCAATCACACTTGGCCAATAAAATTCTTTTCTATTCTATTCTATAGCCCATCCCTGGTCACAGGGGTCAAATAAGCAATGAGGAAACAATCAATATTAATAAAAATCTTAAGAATACAAGCAACAAGTTACAATCATACAGTCATAAGTGGGAGGAAATGGGTGATAGGAATGATGGGAAAAAACTAGTAGAAATAGAAGTGCAGACTTAGTAAATAGTTTGACAGTTTTGAGGGAATTATTTGTTTAGCAGAATGATGGCGTTTGGGAAAAACTGTTCTTGTGTCTAGTTGTCTTGGTGTGCAGTGCTCTGTAGCGACGTTTTGAGGGTAGGAGTTGAAACAGTTCGTGTCCAGGATGCGAGGGGTCAGTAAATATTTTCACAGTCATCTTTTTGACTCGTGCAGTATACAGGTCCTCAATGGAAGGCACGTTGGCAGCAATTGTGTTTTCTGCAGTTCTGATTATCCTCTGAAGTCTGTGTCGGTCTTGTTGGGTTGTAGAACCAAACCAGACAGTTATAGAGGTACAGATGACAGATTCAATGGCTCCTCTGTAGAACAGCAGCTTTTTGGGCAGTTTGGGCAATACCACTTGAATATAATGCCTTGTTAAGGCCATACTTGGAATGCTGCATTTAGTGTTGATCGCCAAAAAGGATGTTGAGACTCTAGGAAGAGTGTAGAGAAGAGCAACAAAGATGATTAGGGGACTGGAGGCTAAAACCTATGAAGAACAGTTGCAGGAACCAAATATGTCTAGCCAAGTGAAGAGAAGGACCAGGGGAGACATGATAGCAGTGTTCGAATATCTCAGGGGTTGCCACAAAGAAGATGAAGTCAAACTATTCTCCAAAGCACCTGAGGGCAGGAAAAGAAACAATGGGTATAAACTAATCAAAGAGAGAAGCAACTTAGAACTAAGGAGAAATTCCCTGACAGTTAGAATAATTAATCAGTTGGATGGCTTGGCTCCAGAAGTCGTGAATGCGCCAACATTGGAAGTTTTTAAGAAAATGTTGGATAACCATCTGTCTGGAGTGCTATAGGGTTTCCTGCCTAAGTAGGGAGTTTTATTTATTTAATTTATTTATTCATTTGTCAAACATGTATAGGATAGCAGTAGTTTGTATAAACGTAAGTAAATACGAACAATCGGACAGTAGGACAGGGATGGTAGGCACAGTGGTGTGCTTATGCACACCCCTTACAGACCTCTTAGAAATGGGGAAAGGTTGACTGTAGACAGATTAAGGTTAAAGTTTTTGGGGTTTGGGGAAGAAACCTCAGAATCAGCCCGTAGGCTGGATGCATTATGTGCAAGCCATACCCACCCCAACTCTACAAAGGCAAAAAACATAGTGATACATCATGTGATGCAATGGAATTTGACACCCATGAATCACCATTATCATGTTAACTGACCTAGCTAACATTCTTGTAGAGAGAGCACTTCCACTCTCTAGTTACCACTGACATTATTCTTCTCTCTATAACAGCGTAGCTTAGATAACAGGGAAATATTTTCCTTTGGTTTGTTTTCCTAAGAGTTGATATAAATCACCTTAATGGATATATATACTGCTCAGAAAAATAAAGGGAACACTTATACAACAGAATATAACTCCAAGTAAATCAAACTTCTGTGAAATCAAACTGTCCATTTAGGAAGCAACACTGATTGACAATCAATTTCACATGTTGTTGTGCACATTCAACTTTGTACAGAATGAAGTATTCAATGAGAATATTTCATTCATTCAGATGTAGGATGTGTTCTTTGAATGTTCACTTTAATTTTTTTTTTTAGCAGTATATATACATGAGAAATGAATTACTGGAAAGTAAGAGATTGGTGTCAAAAACTTTGTGTGATTTATATTCAGCATTTTCTCAACTCATTTTTCTCCCTGCTTCTTCTGGTCTAATCATCAAGAAGGAAGCTCTTTGCGTTATGAGAACTCTGCTACCCTACAGTATTAATTAGAAAAGTTTGGTGGAAGTTTTTTAATAGTTGGATTGGCTCTGTCGTTAAACAAAGGGAGGCAACACCCTTAGGCTACAGATCTTGAAGTGTACAGATGATATTGTTTTGGTAAATTGACATTGTAGAAGTTTGTTTTAGCCTCCAACGGGAAGCAAAAGGGAAGTTGTTAGGGATTGTAAAATACAGGGCTAATCAAAACAGTTTCCTTGCTCCACCATGAACACACCCTACACAAGAACATACACTATCTTGTCAACTTGGCTCTTTGCTGAACTAGGCAGAAAAGTAGAGCTTTCCTAGCTACCATTAGTAGACAACTTTCCAATGGAAGGGAGGCCTTTGTTACTCAGTAGTCCCTTGGACTGTAATCGCAACTGGGGCAATTTGTAGATGCCAGAAAGAATTGTCCCTCTTTCCACCACCCCTCCATTCATTTACATTTTCTTTTCTCTTGCTGTATGCAAAAAAATTGAATAAAATGTTAGTTTTCCTCTTTCTAGACTTATACTATCACAGGTGTTCGTCTACAAATGCCCAACACACAAGGCTGTAAGATTATAGCTGCTTCCTCCTCCTCCTCCTCCTCCTCCTTCTTCTTCCTCTTCCTCTTCTTCTTCTTCTTCTTTCTCCCTCCCTCCTTTTAAGAGTGAACGTGGAGCAAAATGGTAGAAGACAAGTATAAAATAGCTCTCTTTGTTCTCCCCACTTCCTCTTCGCTAGCAGTCAGAAGAAATAAGAGACTACAGATTGCTGGTTCTTCTGAATTCAAACAATTTGAGTTGGACTTTCCTGGTTGTGAAGAAAGCTGAAAAGGCCAAGCTTGATATTTTCTTCATTGCTGCAGGATAGGTGCTACTAGAATGTGGGAAAGAGACATGTTGCCCAGCTAAGATCATTAACATTAAGAAGTATGCAGCTGTCAAGATGATGGATAGTTACAGGGGTGCTTTCCAACAGAAAACACCGAGTTAAGATGCCAAATATGTTACATAAGGGGGGGGGCAGACAATAGACTGGGTGGAGTAAAGCTGAAGATATGAATTGTATTTATATGATTATATCCGCATTATGATTTTGCCTCTTTTGAAATGAAGATCTTTCATCTGATCATATAGAGGACCATTTTTGCAAAAAAAAAAAAAAGGTAGATATATATTAAGATTAAACTTCTCTTTTATTGTTCTTTTGGACTCCTCTAGATTTCTTTGGTGAATATATTATGATGTCCTTAGACTCTGGATGGGGCCCCACTAATGCCAAATCCGGTGAAACAACTGGTCACTTTGATACAATAACAATAACAATAGCAATAGCAATAACAATAACAATAACATAGGTTGGAAAAGTAGCAGCTCTACTGGATCCAAATATTGGTTGGAAAATAAAGAACAAGAAGAACCATAGAAATGTGTGCATGAGCACCAGAGTCCCTGAGCTGTTAGTACTCCACTTCAACAGATGCTGGCTCAATTTCTATGGTTTAATAAAGTTTAGGTGCAGTGGAAAACAATCTGTTACAATACATCCTCTCTGCTCTTCTCTTTCCCTAGTCTCCGAATTGCAGGAGATGAGCTGGGTGAGCCAGAGGGAGAAGTCAAACATATTATCAGTCATGAGTCCCTCGTGCCCATAAGAGATCTAAGTCCATCCTTCCTTTCACAGTGGTTGTCTAAGACCATCAGAAAACACATATTTCCGATGGTCTTAGGTACCAAGACACTGCTCTTCTATCCATCTCCAGGCGGGTCTACCCACATGCAGGCTCGACTACTGTAACGCTCTCTACATGGGGCTACCTTTGAAAAGTGTTCGGAAACTTCAGATTGTGCAGAATGCAACTGCGAGAGCTATCATGGGCCTTCCTAAATATGCCCATGTCACACCAACACTCCGCAGTCTGCATTGGTTGCCGATCGGTTTCCGGTCACAATTCAAAGTGTTGGTTATGACCTATAAAGCCCTTCATGGCATCGGACCAGAATATCTCCGGGACCGTCTTCTGCCGCATGAATCCCAGCGACCAGTTAGGTCCCACATAGTTGGCCTTCTCCGGGTCCCGTCGACTAAACAATGTCGTTTGGCGGGACTCAGGGGAAGAGCCTTCTCTGTGGCGGCCGCGACCCTCTGGAACCAACTCCCCCCAGAGATCAGAGTTGCCCCCACCCTCCTTGCCTTTCGTAAGCTCCTTAAAACCCACCTCTGTCATCAGGCATGGGGGAATTGAGATATTCCCTTCCCCCTAGGCTTATAAAATTTATGCATGGTATGTCTGTATGTATGATTGGTTTCTTAAACTGGGTGGTGGTGGTTAACATTACTTTTAGTATAAGATTTGTTCATATTGTCTTTTTGCTGTTGTTAGCCGCCCCGACTCTACGGAGAGGGGCGGCATACAAATCTAATTAATAAATAAATAATAAATAAATAAATGCAAACAGACTACTGCAAAAAAAATCTGTATCATGGGAACTTCTGAGCATGCGCAGAAGTCAAATAACCAATCACATGTTCCTGCTGCATTTCTATAAAGCCTTGATACAGCTTTACTTCATAGTCTGAATGAATCCATGAGCTCTGTAAAGCATGACAGAACGAAAATCTCTTTCTGTGGTAATTAGGTGAAGTGGCTTCAGATTTAATTAATGAGCAGACAGGCAACACTGGTTAAAAGAGCTACAAGCAGAAGTTCTAGACGCATGTTGTAAGGTTCCTGGATAACAATCAGAAGCAGCAATATAATTATCTCTCTACATGAAGAACTTGCAGGATAGGACAGTGAGATTATTCTTCTTACAGAAGGTGAAATAGTGACTTGCTTAAATAGGGCCAATGAATTTATAACAGCAGAGATAAAATTTGAACCGGTGACCTTCCCTATCTTAATTCCCTTTCTGGGCCTTGAATGAGCAATAGAGAATCTGAGGGATGCTGAAATTCTGAGCTTGGAGCAAATGTTTAATAGACTCAACCAATGCTTATTCAAATAAATTAATTTCACTGCCACCTCTCTCCCTAAAACTTTCAGCCATGAACCATGTAACCCAGTGTTTTTCAACCAGTGTGCCGCCGGACATGGTCAGGTGTGCCGTGAAGGTCAGAGAGAAAGAAAGCAAGAGAGAGAGAAAGGAAGAGAAAGAAAACAAGAGAGATGGAGAAAGAAGGCAAGAGAGAGAAAGAAAGACCGAGAGAGAAAGAGAACAAGAGAGAGAGAGAGAAAGCAGGAGAGAGAAAGAGAGAGAAAGAAAGCAAGAGAGAGAGAGAAAGACCTAGAGGGAGGCAGGGAGGGAGAGAGAAACAGAGCAAAAAAGAGAGGAAGGAAGGAAGAGAAAGAAAGGGGGATGAAGGGGGAGAGAAAGAAATAGGAAGGAAGGGAGAGAAAGAGGGAGAGAGAAATAGAGCAAAAGGGAGGAAGAGAGAGAGAGAATTTTTTTGTCCAAACTTTTTTTAGCCCCACCCCACCCCGCTCAATGTGCCCCAGGGTTTCGTAAATGTAAAAAGTGTGCTGCGGCTCAAAAAAGGTTGAAAATCACTGATGTAACTCTTCAATTCAAATCCAACCAGTCTGCAATTCCCCCCCCCTTTTTTTTTTTTTTGTAAATGTTAAATTTTAAGTTTTGTGTGAATGATGCACTACTTTGGGTACACTTAATGAAAATTTTTTAGATAACTCAATTTGGGAGAGGGTGTGTATGCTTTCTCTAAATTCCAAAGGAATAACGTTGCCAACTGGGAGAAAAATACTGCATATTGGTTTTCAGCCCTAGACACACCTAGGATAATATTCTGATACATGTTTGATATCCACGGTATAAGTGATTGCTTAGTTCCTCTTCACCTTTATAATTCCATTCACCATCCACTGCTAAGTATCTATGGAGATTTTCAATCATGCAGGTTGTGGTTGTCTCAAAAGTGCTTTTCCAAAAAACTACTGGATTTGGGGTGGGGGTTTTTTAAAAAAAAAGTTTCACTTTTCATCCAAAAACCTAAATCATTCCCCTGTTAGCATTGAAGAAGCTCTTTGGAGGAGAGGAGAAACATTTTCAAACCAAAAAACCCCTCCAAGACAGTCTCTTTGTCTTTTGAAAAGGCTCCTTTGGGACATCCGCTGCAAGAAATTAGCTCATCCCATTATAAAATAAAACTATCAATCTCTGACTATTTGATAAATGTATCGGCCACACTGATAAAGCTAGCAGAAGAAGCCTCCTCTGTTACCTTTGCTTACAGAAGAATTATCCCATCCTTCCCCCATCTTCATTTCCAACATGAAAAACATGCATTTTAGGCTTAAGTATAAACGTTTCCTATCTCAAAGGAAAGCAGTATGCATTGCAAGTGAAAGAATCTCACACAATAAGGCTCTTTTAGTGATGAAACAGACAGCCTTACAAAGATGCACAATTGCATCTTTCTCAATAAAAAGGTTTACAAAAGCTATGAATGTTTGATAAGGGTAATCTATAAGTAAATTATGTAGAATAATGCATACTTTACGCAGTAGTTTGGCTTGGAAGCCCGATATAAAAATGATGAATGCCATATAATAAAAGTCTCTGACACAGCTATAATATTTATTGCTGAACAGCAACGATTTTTAGAAAAACTGCAGTTTAGTTATTGTTAAGTCCTCGGACTTACAACACCGCCTAAACCCAAGCTGGCTGCAAGCCGAGTCTGATTGGCTAAGATCATGGAGAGGGGCGGCATACAAATCTAAATAATAAAAATAAATAAATAAGATGCGAGCAGCCGGCAAGCAGGAAAACGAGGCGTCCTGATTGGTTGCCAACTTGACAGCTCAAGTATAAAAGGAGCTGTCAGCTGGCCCTTTGTGGCTCTCTGCCTGCTGTTATTGTCTGTGGTGCTGAAGTTGAATAAATGTGTTCCTGTTTCAAAACCTCAGCTCTCCTCCATTCCTGTCAGCCCAGGTTTCCCCATATGAAGCACTGGTGACAAAGGTGGGATTTTGATGGAATGGTTGGCAGATCATACACACACACACACACAAACTCACACACGGAGCTGAAACCTTTCAGAGCTAAAGCACTTTAAGAGCTGAGGCATTCCTGAGCTGAAGCTCACACAGCTAAGTCACTGATCCAGTCACCAGCCGGGAAGACGAGAGACCACAGGGCAGCTTCTCAGAAGGACCCTACCGGAATTTACTCCTTTCCTTTCTTTTTTTTTATAAGAAACTTTTATTACTTAAAACAAACAAACAAAAATCATATATCTGTTTTTACAGATCTAATACAGTAACATTTTACATATTTTTACAAATAATAATAATAATAATAATAATAATAATAATAATAATAATAATAATTTATTGGATTTGTATGCTGCCCCTCTCCGTAGATTCACATCTTTATGTCATAAGCAAACTATATACAATTCAGCAAGTTAATAAGGCATAAAGTTTTGATACATTTGAATCTTCTCCTACATGTACACCTACACTTTTTTTTTTGTATTGATATATTTAGGTTTTTATTGTGGATCCATTCATACCATCTTTGCCATATCTCTTTGGTTTCTTTAATTCTTACTCCTTTAATTGTGTTTGGCATTTCATCCATTTCAGCGTAACTATAGATTTTCACAATAATCAAATTTTCAGACGGGATCTGTTCTTTTGAGCCAGCTACAGAAATGTGGATTACCTCCCACGCTTTAAATTTGAACTTTGAACTTTTACCCAGAGCTAAAACACTGAACTCAACTTTTCACTTCATCTCAGCAACTGTCTAATCCACCTCCTAATGGGCAGTAGCAGGTTGTACCCAGTATGCAGGGGTGGGCTACTGCCTGGATGAGAGGGAACGCAGTGGGGTAGCAAAAATGGAGCTCTACCCCAGAGCACCCAATTTGCACTGAAAGATGCTGAAAGAAAATACAGGACATCCTGCATAAGCCACGCCCACAGTGTGGTAATGAAAATGTTGGTAGCCCTTCACTGCCAGTATGGCTGAGATTGGGGCTCCACTCATAGTTCCCTCTAAGCTGAGCAATGAGCAATCGCTCACTTAAAAATCATCATCAACTCAGAGTTTTCCAAACCTGCCCAGAAGCCGAGAGGGAAAGAGTGAGAGGGAAGGAGAGAGAGAGGAAGAGAGGAAGAGAGAGAAACAGATAGAAAAAAGAGAGGAAGGAAAAGAGAAAGAAAAAGAATGGGAGTAAGGAAGAGAGAAAGAAAATCAAAATCTAGTTTGAAACTAGCTCAACTATTTAAGTGGCATTTTGATATTGATAGACTTGCCCTATTATGAGCTCACTGTTATAGACACACAGTACAGTATTTTATTTTGAAATTCTCTGAGGCAAAACAAGGTGGGTTTTTTATTTCTTTATTTCTTTATTTGTTTGTTTGTTTGTTTGTTTGTTTGTTTGTTTATTATTTCTGTGCCGCCTAGTCCCAAAGGGATTGCTGCTCAGACACTATACTTTTCCGCCCACCCCCCAAGAAATTAGAGGGAACACTGGTTCCAGTAGTAGAAATTGAGTTGCACATGCATCTCTGCACCCCTGACGTGCATGCTCATGCACCTGCAGGAGATTTGGCTTCTACACAAGTGCAGCAAGTGAAATCTTGCACAAGGACGCTCTCGTGTGTGAGATTTCACCAATTTTCAGCGTTTGGGGGGGTTTACGCATTCACGAAAACAAAGAAACCACTGAAAATTGGTGAAACTTCTTGTGCGAGAACATCCTCTCATAAGATTTTATTTGTTGCGCATGCACCCACAACGGTCCCAGAAATCGCACTGGTAGCAGCCAGTAAATGCTACCTCTGCCATTATTATTGCTGCTGCTGTTAAGATGGTTTTTGTATGGTGGCTACTGTAGGAGCTGGTTAGGTCACAAGGGTCTCCAACCATGGCAACTTTAAGACTTATGGACTTCAACTCCCAGAATTCCTCAGCAAAGCTGGCTGAGGAATTCTGGGAATTGAAGTCCAAAACACTTAAGGTTACCAAGGTTGGAGACCCTTGTGACCTAACCAGCTCCTACAGTAGCCATTATCACCATACAAAAACCATCTTAACAGCAGCAACAATAATAATGGCCAAGCACATTGCAAGGAGCCTCCACATTTTCTCTCCATTAAAAACATTACTGTATTTGCACAGTCAGATACAGTAAGTAGAGTCAACTCCTTTGCCTATCGATTTCCTGTAAGACTATTTGCCCAAGATGGGAAGAGGGCAGCCTTGACTTTCCAACCAATTTTCTACTTTAACAGCTGGAAAGCCATCAGCGCCCGCTCCCTTCTGCATTTCCGTATTAGAAGGTCAAATGTGAAGCTTAAGAGCTCTGCTCTGCCTTTTCTGCTCTGCCCTGCCTATTGTTTTATTATTTTAATATGCTCTGCTCCGCTTTATAGGTCTCACCCTCGGTTGAAGGACAAAGGGCTCGAGGAATTGCTTTGAAACCTGTACTTGGTTTCAGGTTGCTCTTTTGAAACTTGTCCCTTGAGCTTATATCATTATCTGGTCTCTGCCTAACTGGGAAATATACCTTTAAAAATATGTGTCTGGCTTTTCCACTTTGATTTTTAAAAATCTCTTCTTCTTTTTTCCTGGCCTGTAATCTCATAGGGAGATTTCCCTCGGATTCCCTAATGCAGGAAGCAACTCTGAACGTTAAGCCAAGATGTACAAACATTATCAGGCATGCTTACTGTTTTTTCTTCTTCTTCAGTTGGGCTCCAGAGCACTTGATGAGAGGTGGAAGGAAAAAAGAGGTGACAAACCCCACCCGTCATACTGTATCTGCCCTGGTGGAATTTGTGGTGGAAACATTCCAGCTTTTGCTTTGGCCAACCATAGCCAATCTGGAATGGTCTGGCAAATTATCCAGAATGTAGTGCATTTCTTCAAGTTTGAAACAAAGCCACATTCCCTTTCCTTGTGCACTTTTCTTAATAAAAGCCCTAATTATTAATTCCAGCCATTGGCTTCTGCCAGTTGCCATGTTCAGAGGGACCGGATGCCTTGTGTGCCAAAAGATTTGTTTAGACATATGCAAATGAGTCCAGGTTTTATCAATTAATTATATGAAATTAAAAATGTTTCCCTATCGGTTCTGTGGGTGCGGCTTGGTGGGTGTGGCAAAAGGATACTGCAAAATCTCGATTCCCATCCCACTGTGGTTATTTGCCGGTTATTTATTTATTTTTATTTATTTATTTTGTCCAATACACAATATATATATAGAAGAGAATAGACATGAGATAATATATTTTATTTATTTATTCATTCATTCATTTGTCCAATACATAAATACATAGGAAGAAAATAGACATGTGATAATATAAAAAGAGGGTGAAAGTGAACTTAGAGGAGAGGATATATGAAAGGAAGAAAATATATAAGATAGGTGAAAAAAAGGAAAGACAATTGGACAGGGGACAAAAGGCACACCAGTGCACTTATGTACGCCCCTTACTGGCCTCTTAGGAACCTGGAGAGGTCAATCGTGGAGAGTCTAAGGGAGAAGTGTTGGGGGTTAGGGGTTGACACAATTGAGTCCAGTAGTGAGTTCCAAGCTCCGATAACTCGATTGTTGAAATCATATTTTTTACAGTCAAGTTTGGCGCGGTTTGTATTAAGTTTGAATCTGTTGCGTGCTCTTGTGTTATTGCGGTTGAAGCTGAAGTAGTCATTGACTGGTAAGACATTGCAACATATGATCTTGTGGGCAATGCTCAGATCGTGTTTTAGGCGTCGTAGTTCTAGGCTTTCTAGGCCTAGGATTGTTAGTCTATATAAAGAAAAAATATAAAAATAAAGGAGAAGATATATGAAAGGAAGAAAATATATATAATATATGAGATAAAGGAAAGACAATTGGACAGGGGATGAAAGGCACACTAGTGCACTTATGTACGCCCCTTACTGGCCTCTTAGGAACCTGGAGAGGTCAATCGTGGATAGTCTAAGGGAGAGATGTTGGGGGTTAGGGGTTGACATTATTGAGTCCGGTAATGAGTTCCTCGCTTGCAATAACTCGATTGTTAAAGTCATATTTTTTACAGTCAGGTTTGTAGTGGTTAATATTAAGTTTGAATCTGTTGCGTGCTCTAGTGTTGTTGCGATTGAAGCTGAAGTAGTCATTGACAGGTAGGACGTTGCAGCATATGATCTTGTGGGCAATACTCAAATCGTGTTTTAGGCGTCGTAGTTCTAAGCTTTCTAGACCCAGGATTGTTAATCTGTTTTCGTAGGGTATTCTGTTTTGAGTGGAGGAATGAAGAGCTCTTCTGGTGAAATATCTTTGGACGTTTTCAAGGGTGTTGATGTCCAAGATGTGGTATGGGTTCCAGACAGATGAGCTGTATTCAAGGATGGGTCTGGCAAAAGTTTTGTAGGCTCTTGTGAGCAGTGTGAGATTGCCGGAGCAGAAGCTGCGTAGGATCAGGTTAACAACTCTAGAACCCTTTTTGGCGATATTGTTGCAGTGGGCTTTAGCACTTAGGTCATTTGCTATTAGTATTCCAAGGTCTTTTACTGAGTGTGGGTTGACTGTGGGAATTTGTTTGTTCAGTTTATATAAGAGGTTAGGATTCTTTTTGCCGATGTGGAGGTTCTCTGAACTACTCAAAATTTCTGCTACCGGTTCTCTAGAACGTGTCAGACCCTGCTGGATTTCTCCCCTAGCAGTCTGTGCAACTGAGTGAGATTTTGCTTCTGGCATGAGCAGAAAGCAAAATTTCATGAGGAAATGGACGTGTGAGCAAGTTTTTGCCAATTTTTTGCTTCTGCACATGCACGGAAGTAAAAAAAAAAATCACCCAAATCTTGCTCGTGCGTGCATCCCCTTGCGAGATTTTGCTTCCAACACATGCGCAGGAGCAAAATCTCACTCAGATGTGTGCAGGCATGTGCCAGTGTCGTGGGAAACGCACCGGTAGCGGCCATGAGTGGAATCCACCCGTAACCCCCTACAAACACAATTAATCAGTTCCGACTTCTCTAATTGGACGGGAACTCCAACATGTTGGGGTGTTGTTTCCCCTTTCCCACTATGCAGGTTTGGGGAGGAGACTTCTGGAAGCACAGATTGTTCTGAATCAGTGTCCTTCTGCAGAGGACTTGTTTTGATTTGATTTCTTAGGCTTTGTAATGCCACTGTTTGAACAAGAAAGACCAAGCAGATACCTAGGGAGGCTCTGCTAGGCTTTTGAAAGTTTCAGCCTCAGGGCACAGCTGCAAAATTCATCCAGGATTCACCTTTGCCAGCTGTGGTTGTGCTAGAAGTTGTTGGCTGAGCCACAGGAGCAGATGCCATGTGCTGTAAGCATCTTAAAATGTCTCCGTGGAATGGAATAACGCCTCTTTTTATTTATTCACTTTAAGATTTATAATGCCTCTCAACTCAGACAGTGTGACTGTGAGCGGCATACAGCCTAAACACACAATAATAGTCATAAAATATGAAGGAGTTAAAGTGCTGTGGAACTTTAGAATTCAAACCAAAGGGCATCTGACACATAACACCCTAGACTTAACAATTCTTGATAACAAAGACCAAAAAAAGTCTGGATAACAGACATGGCAGTACCTAGAGACAGCAGAATAAAAGTGAAAGAACTGCATAAAATATAAGAACTTGCAAATAGAAACAGAACCACTGTGGCAAAAAAAAAAGATAAGGCAAGGGCAGTACCTGTTAGATTCACACAGGAATGAAGAGGTGAGCACCTTTATTTCTCCTAAGCTGAATGCAATATGAACTGCTGGCAGGATACAGGGAAGCTGTTTTTAAGGGCTTCCCTGAATTCTGCTGGCCATTAACAGCAGTTCATTTCTCCCACCGCTAGATTAGCCAATCAGCGGAAGCCATACAAATCAGTACCTTGTATGGCAGTAGGTAACACCCCTCCCCTCAAGTCCAATCAGGAATCAATGAAGATCACATAGTCATGTAAATAAACTGGATGCCGTATAGTCCCACTGGGCCTGCGCAGTTTAGTTCCTTGGGAGTTTTCGACTGGAGGAGACATACCTGTTGCTGCTCCCTCCCCTGGTTGTGGAATAATGTGGAACTGCCCACCAGGCATGGCGGCTGAATTCTTGGTGTCATCATCCTCTGGTCCTGATTGACTTTGCTGGTTTCCTGCAACTGCAGGTAGAGACTCAAGTGAATCTTCTGGGGTTGAGGATAGGTCCCTGGTAGTTCTTGTAGATAGGGCCTGGCTCTCATTGTGGTTGTCTTGGTCAATCGTATTGTCTGGCCTTCATGGCAGAGACTCGTGTAGCTCAGTATATCTAGCAGGGCTCTTTTCCATTGTTCCACCTCCAGTTAGCGAAGCCAGGAATCTCCCAGTCTATTTCTTAGCTGGTCAATGTGTCTCCACCATACTCAGCCATCATCAAGTTTGACTTGGTAGGACTTTGGTCCCATGATGGCTATAATGGTGGCCTTCACCCATTTGGGATCCTATGTAAAGTTCTGTGCGAACACTAGCTTGCCCGTGACTAGTTTTCAGGTTGGCTTGCTGGACCCCAGGGGCATCTCTTTGTGGTAGTTGGGGTTCACTCTTCCAGCTTGGATCTTAACCTCCGTCCCATCAGCATCTCAGCTGGGATTTGGTTGTCTGCTATGCATGGAGTGATGTGCTGGGCCAGCAGGAATTGGTCTATCCATTCTTGCCAGTTCCCGGGCCAGTTGGCCAGGAATGCCTCTATGCTTTGGTTGTCAGTGGCCCCTTATCTGATACTTGGACATCTGGCAGGCCATGTGTTGCAAAGATTTTTCTCAGGACATGGATAGTGGCTTCAATGGTTGAGGTGTGCACGGGCACCACTTCCAGCCTTTTCAAATATTATTATTATTATTATTTATTAGATTTGTATGCCGCCGCCCTCCGTAGATTCGGGGCGGCTCACAGCAATGATAAAAACAATATATAATGACAAATCTAATAGTTAGAATCTAAAATAACAATAATACATTTAAAAAGTCTAAAAAACAAGAAACCCCAATATGTGTGTGTGTGTGTGTGTGTGTGTGTGTGTGTGTGTGTGTGTGTAGATTGTTCTGAGTTCGGGTTTTGCCCCGTGTAATATTTTGAGTGTCTATGCAACGTTTCGGTGAAATCACATTCACCATCATCAGGCTGAAGTTTTAAGCTTCGTGCTGTTAAATGTGGAATGTTTGCAACTGCCATTTGTTCCTTATATATAGTGTTGGGGGTGGAGATTTCGTTTGAATGTAGCAAATAGATTGGGTGACTATGTTTTAGTGATTTGATTGGTTGGTGGAATCACAATTACTTGAAGGATTGACATGGTGATGATTATGATATGTTTTTTTGTTTAAGGCTGGTTTCCAAATCTCTGGTAGGCGTGACGTGTCATCACGTCTGTTCATGCTGAAGGGGTGTTTTTCTATCCCTATAGCTTCCATAGTAATTCTTCTGTATAAATTTTCTGTTTTGGAAAGTAATTTAGTTTTTTCAAAGTCAATTTCGTGCCCTGTTTTTTTAATGTGCTGGACAAGGGAGGCAGTCTTTTCTTCTTTTTTAACTGCATTCTTATGTTCTGCAATGTGTGCGCTCACTCTTCGATTGGTTTGTCCAATGTATGTGGCTGCACATGTTTTGCAAGGGATTTCATAGATTCCTTGGTGTTCTAGTTGGATTTTATCTTTTGGGTTTCTTAGGATGTTTGATATTTTTGGGTTAGTGACAAATGAAGTTTTGATATTATGTTTGTGTAGAATTTTACTAATTTTGTCTGTGGTGCCCTTGATGTAAGGGAGGAGGGTGGTACCATTATCCTGTTCTTGGTCTTGATTTTGGGGGGTGTCTCTTTTTTGATTAGGTTTGTAATTGTTTTCCTTTCGAATCCATTAGAAATTAATACATCCTTGAGTTTGTTCAATTCAGTTTTTAAGTGCTCATGGTCAGCTAGGCGTTTGGTTCTGGTGATGAGAGTTTTGGCTACTGAGGTGATCTGTGCGGGGTAGTGGTGGGAGTGTGCATTTAAATAACGGTTGGTATGGGTTTTCTTTTGGTAGATGGTGTGTCCTAGGGTGCCATTGGGTTTTTTATAGATTATTACATCCAGAAAGGGAAGTTGATCATTGGCTTCTGTTTCCATAGTAAATTGTATTTTGGGGTGTAGGCTATTGAGATGTGTGAGGAAATTGTCTAGTTTTTCTTTTCCATGTGGCCAAATTACAAAAGTGTCATCTACATATCTCAGCCAAAGTTTAGGTTTGTGTTTAGATTGCTCCAATGCATTATTTTCAAAATATTCCATATAGAGGTTGGTGATGACAGGTGAGACGGGCGATCCCATGGGGGCTCCCTCTATCTGTTTATATCTTTGTTCATTATAGATGAAGTATGTATTAGTTAGACCAGTGATGGCGAACCTATGACACGCGTGTCAGCACTGACACGCGTAGCCATTTTTAGTGACACGCGGCCGCCGGAGAAACTTTCGGAGAGAATGCGCCAAACGCACGTGACGCGAGCCAAAAAAAAAAAAGCCTCCTCACTCTCACCCCTCCCTCCTGTTTCACCTTCGTTGCTGCTTGGAGAAGCCCGTGCCTCCTTCGCCTCCCCCCCACCCAGCCCGGGAAGGAAAAAGCCGGCAGAGCGCAAGCGCAGGTTCTTAAAGGATCTGCGTTGTTGATTTATGAGCACCAAAAAAAAAAAGGACGTGCGAAGAGCGAGAATAGGAGCCCGGCCCGGCTGGAGCTTCCCTGGCGGTGATGGCACGTGAGCTTTTGGGGCCCGGTGGGAGGGCGCCGGCCATTGTGTGCCCGCACAGCCATTAGGAACCCCCTCCCCCGGCAGAAATTTTTGAAGTGGCGCAAAGCCACGCAGTCCTGAATCACTCCCTTCTCCGGCCAGCAAAGTCGGCTGCCCAGGAAAGCGCCGCATTTGAAAAGCGCGCGTTTAAAAATCGCGCCACTTTCCCTGGCAGCCGGCTTGCTGGCCGGAGAAGCGAGTGATCCGGGACTGCCTGGCTTTGCGCCGTGATGACAACAACGGCGCCATGGTGGCCTTCAAGCGTCGCCCTTCATGGCGCCCAACCACCCGTTCCTCAGGTAGATGTCTGGCGCACTACCGGGAGGCAGAGGCGGCGCGTGGCCAGGCGCTGAGCTCCATGGACACCTGGGAGGGCAAAGGGGTGAATGTGGCTGCTGCCTCTTAGGCGGAGGCGAAGGCGATGGCGGAGTCTGCGCTGGGGCCATGCAGGGACGCTGATCCAGGGGGCCATGGACCGGCAAGCCGCCCTCCACTCTCTCTCCACTCTCCCTCTCTCTTTCTCTCTCTTGCTGCCGTGGTGCACGAGAGAGAAAGAGAGAGAGAAAAAGGAGGAGAGAGAATAAGAGAGAAAGAGAGAGAGAAGGCAAGACAGACAGAGAGAGAAAGCAAGACAGAGAGAGAGAGAAAGAAAGAGTGTGTGTGTGAGAGAGGAAGAGAGAGAGAGAGAGAAAGAGAAAGAGAGCAAGAGAGAGAGAAAGAGAGAAAGAGAGAAGGAAAGTAAGAGAGAAAAAGAGAGAGAAAGCAAGAGAGAGAGAGAAAGCAAGAAAGAGAGGAACAGAGAGAGAAAGAAAGAGAAAGAAAGCAAGAAAGAGAGAGAAAAAGAGAGAAGGAAAGTAAGAGAGAGAAAGCAAGAAAGAGAAAGCAAGGGAGAGAAAGAAAGCAAGAAATAGAGAAAGGGAGGAAGAGAGAGAGAGAGAAAGAGAAAGAAAGCAAGAGAGAAAGAGAGAAGGAAAGCAAGAGAGAGAGAAAGAGAGAAAGAAAGAGAGAGAAAGAAAGCAAGGAAGAGAGAAAGAAAGAAAGAAAGCAAGAGAGAGAGAGAGAGAAAGCAAAAGAGAAAGAGAAGGAAAGCAAGAGAGAGAGAGAGTGAGAAAGAGAGAATAAAAGAGATAGCAAGAGAGACAGAGAAAGAGAGAGAGAGAGAGAAAGCAAGAAAGAGAGAAAGAGGAAAGGAGGGAGAAAGAGCAAAAAAGAGAGGAAGGAAGAAAGAAAGAGGGATGGAGAGAGAAGGGGAAAGAAAGAGGGAGAGAGAGAGAAATAGGGCGAAAGGGAGGAAAAGAGGGGGGGTTTGTCCAAACTTTTTTTCTCAAGGTGACACACCACCCGAGTTATGCTTGGTTTTTTGGCGAATTTTGACACACCAAGCTCAAAAGGTTGCCCATCACTGAGTTAGACAGTGGTTGGTTAGATCTAAGATATATTTGGGGGGCTTATGTTTGTTTTGGATAGCTGTTAAGGCTTCTTTAATAGGTATTTGGGTGAAAAGGGATACAACATCAAAACTCACAAGTAGGTCACCAGGTTGTAGGTTTTGTTTTTTGATTATTTGTACAAAGTGGAATGAATTTTGTACATATGAGGTGATAGTTTCTGTATAGGGCTGAAGATATTTGGCTAAAAATTTGGCAAGATTTTGTAGAGGGGAGCCTATGGAGGTGACTATTGGCCTGAGAGGTATTCCTTCTTTGTGTATTTTTGGAAGGCCATAGAGTTTTGGACATATGGAAGATTTTTCTCTGGGGATGATTCTTTGTTGGATTTCTTATATATTAAAAAAACATACAGTCATATCATACACAAAAAACTACATAGGCAGGGGGAGATGTTTCAGTTCCCCCACGCCTGATGACAGAGATGGGTTTTAAGGAGTTTACGAAACGCAAGGAGGGTGGGGGCAGTTCTAATCTCTGGAGGGAGCTGATTCCAGAGGGTCGGAGCTGCCACAGAGAAGGCTCTTCCTCTGGGTCCCACCCAACTACATTGTTTAGTTCACGGGACCCGGAGAAGACCAACTCTGTGGGACCTAACCGGTCGCTGGGATTCGTGCGGCAGAAGGCGGTCTCGTAGGCATCCACAATGTCTACTCCTTACTAACACCTTCATGTATACTCTATGCAGGGTCTCCATTACCGTTTTCTGTAGGCTTCTTGGAATAACAACTTGTCCCACTCTGTTGTGAGCATTCCTTGTCCACCTTTGGTAATGTCAGATTCTGAGGGGGATGAGCTAGGCCTCTTGAACAGTGTGGTTGCCATCTGATGCAGAGAGTGAGAGTGAGGAAGAAAGTGACTTGGATGAACCTGAGGAACCACCAAAGGGGGCTGATATAGCAATGGGGGAATGGTCTCATTCGGACGATGAATCAGACATTAGATATCGTCAGTATCTGAGAAGAAAACGGGGCTTGCATAGTAAAAGGAAATAACCTCTTAGAGGTTTGATGTCACTTCCAGTCAGTATAAAAGCAAAGGATTTTGGGTAATTGGGTGTGGAGTTTCAACGTCGTTTCATGGAAACTGTGTGATAATTGGGGTGTTTCTGCCTTGTTAAAATCTCTTTGCTAGACACTGCTTGAATGCTAGAAATTTAGAATGCGGTTATAGCAACTCCCAGATCTGGGGAACTCAAAACTCAGAGCCACTTAATCTTAGCAAGGTTGAGCCAACCTATTGTTAGCAGCTTCTAAATCTACAGATTCCTTGGTATGCATGTGCACATATATAATGTCGTTTGGCGGGCCCCAGGGGAAGAGCCTTCTCTGTTGCCGCCCCGGCCCTCTGGAACCAACTCCCCCCGGAGATTAGAACTGCCCACACCCTCCCTGTCTTTCGTAAACTACTCAAGACTCACTTATACCGCCAGGCATGGGGAGTTGAGATATTCCTTCCCCCTAGGCCATTATAAGTTATGCATGGTATGTTTGTGTGTATGTTTGGTTTTATAATAAGGGTTTTTAGTTGTTGTATTATTGGATTGTTACATGCTGTTTTTATCATTGTTGTTAGTTGCCCCGAGTCTATGGAGAGGGGCGGCATACAAATCCAATAATTAATAAATAAATAAACAAACAAACAAACAAACAAATATAAGGAGACTTCATAGATTCTTTGAGGCTGAAGATCAATTTTTTAACGTTTAAATGCTTGATGGAGCAAGAAAAAAAAGGTGGATAGTGAAGTGACTCGAGACAGCACGTAACGAGACGGTTCGCTTTATTTCTCAGCTCTTTGGAAGTGACTACCAGCTGGAACGCGTCTCAGCTGGAGCCGGCAAAACCGGCTCTATTTATACACAAAGTTCCCGTTCAAACGCGAGCTGTCAGCGCCACAACCAATCAGGCGCAACCTATTTACATAGTCTGCCTAGAGACAGTTTACATGGCAATACACTGAGTATTCAACACCCCTCCCTTCCTAGACAAAAAAAAACCATACAGATTATACAGAAAGCCATGTGACATATTCATCCAATCGGTGAGGTCTTTGGGTGTTTCTTGTGGACCTGCGCAATTCAGTTAGTCCTTCGTCGCAGGCATGGAAGGAGGTCGATTCGCTAGTACCTCCTCTGGACTCCGAAGGCCCTGGTTGCACTCCGGGCCCCAGAGTTGAGCTGGCTGGCACATCTCCGACCTCCGCTGACAAGGATGACTCCGGGATGCTGGCCGAGCGGCTTCGGATGGGTGAGTCCAGATTTAAGTCCGTCCATGTTGGCGTTGCGTTGTTTCCCATCGGTGGGCCTGCGTGTGCAATCAGCGGGTTAACGGTAGCAGTAGCCCCAATTTCTGGGCACCTTCTCAAATGATCGATGTGCCTAGTCCATACTCGGCCATCGTTCAAAGATATCAAATAAGTTTTTGGTGCTTTTTGTTGAATAACAGTGCCCTTAAGCCACTTTGGGCCCCCATCAAAATTCCTTGCGAATACACATTGCCCCATATACATATGCCTCTCAACATTATCATTTACATAATTCTTTGTACAATACACAGGATGTAGTCTGTCCAAGGTTGATCTGAGCTTCCTGCCCATTAGAATCTCTGCTGGGCTTCTATTTGTTTTTGAATTGGGAGTCATATGTTGTGCCAATAAAAATTCATCAAGGTGCTCTTGCACCTCCCCAGGGCCAGCCCTCTTCAATGCTTCCTTGGCAACCCTTACGTATCTCTCTGCCAATCCGTTCGCCCATGGCGAAAAAGGAGAAATGAGGGCATGCCTTACCCCTAACTGATCCAGGAAGAGTTCAAACTGTCTGGCTGTTAGTTGGGGCCCATTGTCTGAAACCAACACATCTGGGCAGCCATGCGTGGCAAAAAGGTGGCGTAACGCTTTAATAGTTGAGCATGTGGTGATGTTATGCATCAGTATTATTTCGACCCACTTAGAATATGCGTCTACCACAATTAGAAAATATTTAGAATCAATGGGACCAGCAAAATCTATATGCAATCTAGACCACGGGCCCTGGGGTGGCTCCCAGTCCATAGGTGTTGTTTTTGGGGGTTTAGGCCGTGACTCCTGACAAGGGTCACACTTTGACACCCAACTCTCAATGTGGCCATCAAGCCCCGGCCACCAGAAATGGCCCCTTGCTAGTCCCTTCATCCTCACGATTCCTGGATGGCCCACATGGAGCATGGTTAAAACCTTAGATTGCAGAGTCTCAGGAATCACAACCCGGTCGCCCCATAACAGACATCCCTTAACAACAGAGAGTTCTAACCTCTTACTTTTAAAATCAGACAAGTCTGTCCCCAAGTTTTCATTATTCCACCCTTTTAGAACACAATTTACAACCTTCATGAGAATGGGGTCTTTAGCTGTATGCTCGGCTACCTCCTTGGCAGTAGTCAGGGGGTTATCAGCCAACTCTATTAATAAGACATCAGCGGATGGGGCAGGATCCTCTACTAAGTCTGGAATGGGGCATCTGCTAAGGCCATCCGCATGGTTGATGGTTGTCCCTCCCTTATGAATTAGTTCATATTGATATCCTGCCAAGAATATTCCCCACCGTAGCAAGCGGGGGGACATAAAAGGTGGTGTTGGTCTGTCTGGGGCTAGAAGGCCTAACAAGGGTTTGTGATCGGTTACTAATTGGAATTTTCGACCAAAAATGTAATTGTGGAATTTCTTTACTCCTGAGACTAATGCTAACGCCTCCTTGTCCAGCTGACTGTAGTTTCTTTCTGTGCTGGACAGGGTTCTGGAGAAAAATGCGATAGGGGCCTCTGTACCGTTAGGCAGTACATGAGCCAGTACACTTCCCACCCCGTAAGGGGAAGCATCGCACGTAAGACGTAGGGGAAGTAATGAACTGTACTGTACCACTACACTTTTGGACGTTAATAGACTTTTTATTCGGGTAAATGCTTCACTCTCAATTTTCCCCCATTGCCAGGGAACTTCCTTCTGAAGCAGCCGGTGGAGGGGTTCCGCTGCTGTGGCCTTCTGCCTCAAAAAAACAGAGTAGAAATTAAGTAATCCCAAAAAAGCTTGTAACTCAGACTTATTTTTTGGCTCGGGAGCATTTTGTATTGCCCTAACTTTCTCGCTAGTGGGATGGATCCCTTCACCATCAATAGTGTATCCCAGAAAATTAACACTGCTGGTTCCCCATACACATTTGCCTGGTTTAACCCTTAGGCCTTTGTCCTGTAGCCTAGTTAGAACTTGTCTTATTCTAGCATTTAATTGGGCCTGATCCCTTCCAGAAATTAGAATGTCATCAAAGTAAGGTATAGTTCCTCCTATTCCAGTGAGGAGGCGTTCCATCAAACTCTGGAATATCCCCGGGGCTACACTGACTCCAAATTGCAATCGGGTGCAACGGAACGCTCCCCTATGGGTGACAATGGTTTGGAAATATGATGTAGGTTCGTCTACGGGAAGCTGTAGGTAAGCCTGGGCTAGGTCGATTTTCGCAAACACCTTCCCCTCCCCCAGGGAATGCAGTAAGTGTTGTACAACAGGTATGGGGTATGGGTGGTGTTGTAAGGCTCTGTTCAGGGTTGACTTGTAATCTGCGCAGACTCGCAAAGAGCCGTCTGGTTTGAGGGGAGTGACAATAGGGGTTTCCCAGGGCGCTTGATCAATTGGCACTAGAATACCTTGATGGATGAGTTTGTCTAACTCAATATCTAGTTTGGGTAGCAGAGGCAGAGGAACTCTCCGTGCTTTGAGCCGGATTGGAGGCACCTTAGGGTCTAGTGAGAAAGATATAGGTGGCCCTTTATACGTCCCCAGAGTTGGACTGAATACATTTGGAAACTCTTTGACAAAATCAGGATTGTCAGAATGTGTAATTGTGTGGATGCCAGAAATCCCTATTCCCAATGGGTTCATCCAATCTAAGCCTAAAAGGGAATGAGTTTGCCCTGACACCACTAGCAGTGGAAGGTCACCCTTAAAACATTTGTATACAATTGGTACATTTACAATGCCTAAAACAGGAATTAATTGCCCCTGAAAATCCTTAATACGTAAATCAGAATGCATTAAATTATGTTTGTTAACATGAGGCATATAAAGTTTAACTTTTGTCCAAGGCATAATGCTATAACGAGAACCAGTGTCCAGTTCCATCTGGCATGGTTTAGCATTTAACAGCAAAGAAATGTTAATTTTTGTTTTGTTGGTTGTTACCGTATTAATAGTAATGTTCCGAGTACCTCTTATGTAGTCGCGGTTATAGTTTGAGTGCTTGTTTCGGCCGAAGGAGCGGAAGCCTCTGTTCCCTCGGGTTTGGTTGTTGAATCTGGCAGCCCTTGGAGAGGAGAAGGTGTCCTCTGGAGTTGGGGCTCTGCAAGCGGCGGCAATGTGCCCACGGCGGCCGCAACGGCGGCAATCGGCGTCCCGGAAGGGGCATTGATGGCGGGGATGGTTTCCGCGGCAACCGGAACAGGGAAGAATTTGACGTGGAGGTCTTGAGGCTTGGAGGTGGTCTTGTCGAATTAGGAAGCAGTCGTCTTCGGGGTGTGGAGGTGTAATTGCTTCGGAAGGAGAGTGGGCTTGTTGAGGAGGCGAATAGATGTGAGCCACGACTTCCTGTTTATCGTTTTGCTTGAGTTCTCGAGCAGCTGCTTCAGCGACTTCAGCTGTCTGGGCGAGTTTGATCACGTTTTGAAGTGAAGGCTCCTCTTCGGTCAGGAGCTTGTTTCTCACCGTAGAGTTTTTCATTCCGAAGATGAGGGCGTCAATTAAGCGCGCTTCCGGATTTTCAAACCGGCATTTTGACAGCACGGCTCTGAGGCGCGTCGCGTATTGGTTGATAGATTCTCCCTCAAGTTGTCCCATTCTGGAGAACTGGTGGCGGTAGACGATCGGCGGCTTTGTCGGTTTGAAATGGTCGGAGAGCTTCGTCTTCAGGGAGTCCCAGGAAATGGAATTCACCGGAGTTGGGTCGGTCAACGTCTGGGCGAGATCGAACATCTCGGTGCCGCAGTAGTTTAAAAAAATCGCTCTCTTCCGATCGGCATCGGCGTTTCTCATGCCCGCAGCCTCGAGGAACACTTCGAATTTCGCTAGATAAGCGTCCCACGTAGTCTTCTCCGGGTTGAAGTAGTCTGGAGCTCTCCCGACCGGCAAGGGATCCATTGCGGCAGGCGAAGGCTCGTTCTTCCGTCGTCGCCAGGTGAAGTGACTCGAGACAGCACGTAACGAGACGGTTCGCTTTATTTCTCAGCTCTTTGGAAGTGACTACCAGCTGGAACGCGTCTCAGCTGGAGCCGGCAAAACCGGCTCTATTTATACACAAAGTTCCCGCTCAAACGCGAGCTGTCAGCGCCACAACCAATCAGGCGCAACCTATTTACATAGTCTGCCTAGAGACAGTTTACATGGCAATACACTGAGTATTCAACAGATAGGGTGTTCCCCAAACTATATTACAATTAATTTAAGCTTGGGTTGATTATTAAGTGAATGAAATTCAGTTATTAGGAATTATTATCAATAGATGTTATCAAGTTGTTTTCTCTTAGCAACCACATTGTATTCTTTGTGAATAAGATTATTTTTTCTCTCCACCCAGTGTGTGTACACATACACACACAATTTTTTTTAAAAAAAAACTATGTAAAACATTAATTAAATAATATAGAGAAATATAAAACTTACTTCAAGATTAACTAAATCTATCGCAATATCTTAAATATTTAGATTAACTAAATCTATCACAAATCTATCACTCTTAGTTGACAAATTAAATATTCATTAAGGCTGGTTTGAGGCACAGGTCATCATCTGCATGTATACATTATCTCTTTCTCACATCCAGAGACACCCTCATCTACACCTCGCCACTGTCCATCTCCACTGCCAAGCATTAGCTAGAGGGAGAGAAGCCGCCAAGGACCAACAGTCCTTGCTTTTCTTGATTCACCAAACTGACAGCTATTCTTGCCTTGTTATTTTACAAGTCCGTTAGCTGTTGATGGGACTTAAGGACAAGGGAGAATTCCGTGTGCTCAGGACCAACTTCCTTTGTCCGCTTCAAGTGACATTTTCCTTCCCTTTGTTTCTTCAGTAACTTGGTTCCTTCTTAACTACTTCCCCGGAGGGAATCTTTTAGACAAGATTGCTGGCTTTTGTCCACTCTGCTTATGTGTCTGCTTCATCTTTAGCCGTGGCAATTTCGGTCTAGCCTGACAGAGGTTGCAGCTCACATAGCCCCTGGGGACTCCGGATGTGCATCCTGGTACATCACACTTAAAAAATACTTTGGAAACAGCATCTGAGGCTGGGGTTTCTTTCAATTATTTTTTTAGTGGCGCTTTGCTAAAAGGGCTTATACAGACAAGCGAATATTCAGCTATTAGTAATATTTTCAGCCACTTTTTCTGGAAGACTAAAATGGTCAGTACAAGGACATAGTTTTATAAGGATACAGTTCTACAGAGGGATCATTGAGTCTGTTATCTGCACTTGTATAACTGTCTGGTTTGGCTCTGTAACCCAACAAGACCGACACAGACTTCAGAGGACAATCAGAACTGCAGAAAAAACAATTGCTGCCAATCTGCCTTCCATTGAGGACATTGTATACTGCATGAGTCAAAAAGATGGCTGTTAAAATATTTACTGACCCCTCGCATCCTGGACATAAACTTTTTCAACTCCTACCCTCAAAACATCGCTACAGAGCATTGCACACCAAGACAACTAGACACAAGAACAGTATTTTCTCCAAGTGCCATCACTCTGCTAAACAAACAATTCCCTCAACACTGTCAAACTATTTACTAAGTTTGCACTACTATTACTATTAGTTTTTTCTATCATTCCTATCACCCATTTCCTCCCACTTATGACTGTATTACTGTAACATGTTGCTTGTATCCTTAAGATTTTTATTAATATTGATCGTTTCCTCATTGCTTATTTGACCCCCACGACAATCATTAAGTGTTGTACCTCATGATTCTTGACAAATGTATCTTTTTCTTTTATGTACACTGGGAGCATATGCACCAAAGACAAATTCCTTGTGTGTCCAATCACAGCTGGCCAATAAAGAATTCTATTCTATTCTATTCTATTCGCCAGTGATAGCAAACCTATGGCATGAGTGCCACAGGTGACACATGGAACCATATCTGCTGGCACGTGAGCCGTTGCCTTAGCTCAGCTCCAACATCCATGTGTGTGCTGGCCAACTGATTTTGGGCTTACACAGAGGCTCTGGGAGGGCATTTTTGGCTTCCAGAGAGCCTCCAGGGGGGGAGATGAGGGAGGACGTTTTACCCTTCCACAGCTCCAAGTAAGCCTTTGGGGCCTGGGGAGGGCGAAACACGAGCCTACTGGGCCAACTAGAAGTTGGGAAACAGCCCGTTTCTGGCCTCCAGAGGGCCTCCAGGCAGTTTGGGAAGCTATTTTCGCCCTTTCCAGGCATTTAATTATAGATGTTGGCACTCACGCATGCGCAATAGCACGCGCCCACACTCTCTAGGCACCTGAGGAAAAAAAGGTTCACCATCACTGCTATAGGCACATCAGTTTAGCCTCTTTGTTCATGCCATATCCCCGTCAGAGCCCGAAATTCTGGAGGAGGAAGAGCCAGAGCTGGAGCCAATGAGAGATCAAGCGGGCGGCTTCGTTCGCCTCGGAGGAATAAGGGGAGGAGCAGGATGAGGCATTCCACGTCCCCTGAGTTTTGGGATGGTTTGTTAGTGGGGAGAAATGAGGGGCAGGATGACCAAGAGAGGGCAAGCAGTGGAAATAAGGAGCAACAGAGGTCAGACGATGAGCAAGGATTGCCCCTCCTGATGCCCAAGCGCAGAAAGTGGAGAGAAGGCGGGAACATTGCAGGTTGACCCAAAGACTCCACAAGGCACACCTGGGGACTGAGGTTTAAGGAGACCCTGTGGGAAGGGGCATTGGCTGGGAACAATCACTAAATTTGTAAGAGTTTTGTGTGCCATCGGAGACTGCTTGCTTCTTCCTTGCTTTGTGGACTCAACACCTTGTTCCTTACTTCAGGGATTCATTTCTCCGTTCTTTTGCTTTGCTGGACTGCTTGCAACCAAAGGCTGCGGTGTGTCTTAGCGTGCATGCTCTTTGCTCTGGGACTTGCCAAGAACATGGGAGTGTTTGGGGGAAATTTGAAGCATTAAAGGTGTTCTGCCGGGCTCTCTGATAGGAGCCTCCCGAAAATTCAAGGGTACAAATTTCAGACACACACGTTTGAAAAATCAAAACAATGTTCTTTATCACAAAATTCAAAATAAACAAAGCACTCTTTTTGTATTGCAAAGAGCACTCTTCCCAAAACAACCGGGTAGTCTGTACAATTTCCCTTAAGCAGTCATTAAGTACTTAGCTAGCAGCTGTGAAGAAACTTCACACCCCTTCTTCTTCCAACGAAGTGAGACACACACACACACACACACACACACACACACACACACACTGCTCTGCTTTGGTTTCAAAGGTATGAAAAAGCAACGAAGTCCAGTAACACAAGATTCCTGACGAACTCTGATCAGATATTCTTCCACAAGGGCCAAACCCACATGCTGCTATTTATAGCAGCAGCCCTAATTACTGGAGCCCCACCCAAACACAGGTGGCCTCCCTTATTTCCTGTAATATGTTCTTACTTGGTCTCTTCTACGCATAATTCTGCGCTTGCGTGCGTCCAAAATGTCATCATCTGAATCAACGGAAGGGAGATTGACTGCCAGGGCTGTGTGCCAAGCCCTCCTCTGCCGAGTCACTCCCACCTTCTTCTTCCTCCGAGGAAACTAAACTCTGAACTGATTCTGTCGGCAATAACACAGGCCTGTGACATGTTGAATTTTCTCCTGCATCCACCTCCCCATTCCCTGGGGCAGGAGCTGGGCCAGAGCCAACCACAACAAAAGGGGAGTTTGAACTCTCAGCTGGTTTTGTGGTCTTTGTACCTTGTCCCAGGTCATCACAATTCATCCAAGAGTGTCTATGCAGAGGGGGGTGACAAAAATTCAAAATGGTGGTCATGACTGGGAGATCAAAATCCTACCCACTTTTTACACATAGCTGCTATCTGCCTTGCTGCTTTACTCCTCACCCCTCACTTCTATCCTGAATAAATTAGGATCCTAATACAGATAGTCCTCGACTTACAGCAGCTCATTTAGTGACCATCCGATGTTACAACAACACTGAAAAAAGTAACGTTTTTTCACACTTATGACTGTTGCAGCATCCCCATTGTCACATGATCAAAATGTAGACGCTTGGCAGCTGGTTCATATTTTGGACAGGCTGTAGTGCCATGAGATCATGTGATCCAGTTCGCAAATGTGACTGTGTGCATGCACGCACTGACTACACTCACACGTGCCACTTTCACATATGCACATGGCCTCCCACAGATGTGCTTTACTCACATGCAAGCCTTCCACGCATGTTTTGGTGGGTTTTTTTATTAATGTTTTTTATATATATTTTATATACCTCAGGGACCGCCTTCTGCCGCACGAATCCCAGCGACCAGTTAGGTCCCACAGAGTGGGTCTTCTCCGGGTCCCGTCAACTAAACAATGCTGCTTAGCGGGACCCAGGGGAAGAGCCTTCTCTCTGGCAGCCCCGGCCCTCTGGAACCAACTCCCCCCAGAGATTAGAATTGCCCCCCCTCCTTGCCTTTTGTAAGCTACTTAAAACCCACCTCTGCCGCCAGGCATGGGGGAATTAAGATTTCTTCTCCCCCTAGGCCGTTACAATGGTATGCATGGTATGCATGATATGTTTGTATGTGTGTTTGGTTTTGTATATTAAGGGGTTTTAATTTGCTTTTAGTATTGGATTATTATTGTATACTGTCTATGATTGCTGTTAGCCGCCCCGAGTTTTCGGAGAGGGGCGGCATATATATCCAATAAACTTGAAACTTAAAACTTGATATTGTTCTTATTTATTGGAAGACGCCCAGAGCCTTTTGGGAGTGGGTGGGTTACAAGTCTAACTAATAAATAAAGTATAAATAAGATAGAGCTGGGGTGGGGGCATCTTCAATTTCCTCTACCAGTTTGGGCAAACCGGTCTTAATTGGCTGAATCCCACTGCTGATGTGATCCCCTTTCATGTCCTTCTGGCAGGCTAAATTTGTTTAACAGCCATGTTGCCAACTTAACAACTACAGTGATTCACGTAATAATTGCGGCAAGAAAGCTCGTAAAGTGAGGCAAAATTCACAGTCCCCTCACTTAGCAACATAAATGTTGGGCTAAATTGTGGTCATAAGTGGAGGACTATCTGTACCACTTAGGTTCCTGGAAAATTGTTTGTTCGTAGTAGAAACATTTTAAAGTGACTACCAGTAAGTTTTAGGAAATGACATTTGTACAGCATAGGACTAGAGCTTTTGCCTCTATTTGATACTTGGCAAGCTTCAGGTGGGTTGAACCTCTGCATCGTGCAGCAAAACTTTGTCAACACAGATACCTCAGTTGGGCTAACCTATAGAATACCAGGATCATTAGGCCTGAGGGAATGAAATTTGAGGGAAATGTAGCTGCTTCCACTGCTGCTGTCCTGCTGTGGTCAAATGAGCCTAATTTTCAGTGTTACTTGACAGATTCCTTGCCATTTGTGCAATTCCTTTCTCCTAAGGAAGAGAAGGAGGGAGGCATTTAACTGCCTGATGGGAAGGGAAGGCAGCATAGGGGAGGGAGGAGGGAAGGAAAAGAGGGAGGGAGGGAGGGAGGGAGGAAGGAAGGAAGGAAGGAAGGAAGGAAGGAAGGAAGGAAGGAAGGAAGGAAGGAAGGAAGGAAAGAAGGTCTGACAACTGACCTCAGCCAACTATCCACAGCCAACTTGCCATGGCCAAATTGCTGCCGCCAACTTGTGGTGGCCAACTTACCACTGTCAACTCATGCAGGACAACTTGCTGTGATACAAGAATTACACTAATATTGAAAAAATAGTGCAAAATATTCATTAAAAAAGGATGCCAAAGGACAGACAAAATGAAATGTGAATGACAAAAATTGAAATGTTTTAATTATTTTAAATAATTAAATTGAATTGTTGAATTGTCCTGCAGAGAGTTTTCCCATGGCGAGTTGGCCATGGCAAGTCACCCCACAGCAAGTTGGCTGTGGTGATTGGTATGGTTAATTGACCATGGTGTGTTGACCATAGCAAATTGGCTATAATGAATTTTCCCATTCCAGGGGGGAGAGAGGGAGGGAGGGAGGGAGGGATGGAGGAAGGAAGGGAGGAAGGAAGGAAGGAAGGAAGGAGGGAGGGAGGGAGGGAAGGAGGGAAGGACCCTGACACCCACTGCCAGATTCTCACAGCAGGAAATAATCAGTTGCTTCCACTTCCATGATTTTTTTTTGCCCACCTGAAGTCATTTGTTTTCTCTAAATAAGGAAATATATCTATGACTAAGCAAGGCACAAACTGTTTATTAAAACTGAGAAAATGGAAAAATAGATTGTCCACTTGTCTAGATTTGTGTGTGTTTGTTGGTTTGATTGATTGTTTAGTGTTTCTAGACCACCCATCACCCTCAAGAAAAGGACTGAGCTAGTTTGAAATTAACATCTTTTGATGTGCCTTTACTTTCTACAAATCTCATTCTTGTGTTCATTATTCTATACATTTTTCCTGATTTTATTGGCACTGCTTATATAATGGTGTCACTTTTTGAGATGGGCAGCTGTAGAAATCAAATTATTTATTTACTAAAATATTGGTTATACTTTATGATATCTTCTTGTTATATGTGTGTGTTGGTATGTGATACAAATAAAAAATGCTAGTCATTTCTTGACACTAGATGCATTTTTAACTACCGATATGCTCAATTCTGATTAGCTTGATCTACTTTTTTATTTTTTCCTGTTTACACAGATATACAAATAAGGAAATTTGTTATTTGAAACTGGGTGGGGTTTTTTTTAAAAAAGAAAAGTTTCTGAGAAAAACTTGCAAAGATGTTTCCAGTGCTTCAAGGAAGCTGAGTTTCTAGAAGCAGATAGATAGTCATTTGACTTCAAATGGCTCCTAGGAAGAAGCCTTTGTGTAATCCACTAACAAATTCATTACCAAAGTGTCATATTTCTCCTCTCATCAAGTGGGAGGGGAAAAGGAAAGGATTCAGGAGTAATGGGAAGGGGCAAAGTCTCTACAAAGCACAAAAAGCCAACAAAATCCAGTTGCAACCCTATTTGGACCAGGAGTCACTACTCACAGTCACTCATGCCCTCATCACCTCGAGGCTCGACTACTGTAACGCTCTCTACATGGGGCTACCTTTGAAAAGTGTTCGGAAGCTTCAGATCGTGCAGAATGCAGCTGCGAGAGCAATCATGGGCTTTCCCAAATATGCCCATGTTACTCCAACACTCCGCAGTCTGCATTGGTTGCCGATCAATTTCCGGTCACAATTCAAAGTGTTGGTTATGACCTATAAAGCCCTTCATGGCACCGGGCCAGAATATCTCAGGGACCGCCTTCTGCTACACGAATCCCAGCGACCAGTTAGGTCCCACAGAGTGGGTCTTCTCCGGGTCCCGTCAACCAAACAATGTCGCTTGGCAGGACCCAGAGGAAGAGCCTTCTCTGTGGCGGCCCCAACCCTCTGGAACCAACTCTACCCAGAGATTAGAATTGCCCCCACCCTCCTTGCCTTTCGTAAGCTGCTTAAAACCCACCTCTGCCGCCAGGCATGGGGGAACTAAGATACACTTTCCCCCTAGGCCTTCACAATTTTATGTATGGTATATTTGTATGTATGATTGGTTTTTATATAATGGGTTTTTAACTGTTTTTTTAGTATTGGATTTTGTTGTACTGCTGTTGTTAGCTGCCCCGAGTCTGCGGAGAGGGGCGGCATACAAATCCAAATAATAATAATAATAATAATAATAATAATAATAATAATAATAATAATAATAATAATAAAAAATCCACTAGACAAGATTTCTCTTGCCGTTACTGTGCCTTGATTAAACAACTTTAGACATCAACTGAGCAAAAGTACAACTCAATTTGCATATTGCACTCTTTTTGCACTGTGAAAAAAAATTACATTTTACATGATGAGCCTCTTTAATATGCAGGTCAATTATATTTCCAAAAAATATGCACTGTGGTTCACCGCTTTGAGACAGAAAACGATTAAAAATTAGCTTAAGGTCCTGTTTCGTATCATTGTCACTGTCATCGTTGCCTATTCCCAATTTTTTTTTTTCAAATCCTTGAGGAAGGCAGTAGGGGTGGGGATCCTTTTGCTACTCTCCCAGCTGTTGGGGTGTTTTTTAAGGTGGCCCATGCTTCTGCAAATGAAATATTGTGGCATTGCTCTTTAATTGTCAATTTATGGAACATATTGTTGTGCAGACAACCTTCATTATTTTTATTGAGGATATTCATGACATGCCAGATCAACTGATATAAACAAGGAAATATCTATTTTTCTGCATCTGTGTTTGTACCGTAATAATTCTTTTTGACATTGAGAAAGCAGAATGAGATTTCTACTGCACGGCCAAATCACAAATTTATGATCCATATTAAGTCTGCCTCTACGCCTCCATTCATGTCGACAGGGACAATAAAAATGTAAAGATGCCATGTTGATGGCACAGATTTTGAATTACTCTAGCACCACAGATAGATTGATTTTATTAGTCTTTAGTGTTCTATTATAGTGAAATACCCAAAGTTAAATACTATTAACAATCACAAGGGAATGTTTTCAAACACTTTGGACATCTGGTAGCTATGATTACATAGAGCAGTTTAAAACTTGGTCTTATCCATTTCTAGTGTTGGTTGATCATTTCAGAATTAATCAGAAATTTGTCATGCAGAATATATGACTGAGCATTTCAGTTGTTTCCAAAAATATATATCTTACCTTGGAGTATGTGGGAAAGAAGCTTATTAAAATGTCAGTCAGGAGAGACATAATTAACGAGAGGTTAAGTGGTTAGAAGTGGAACTTCAGCATCATCCGTAGTTCATGTTGTTCACATAAACAATATTGATTTGCGCAAAGTATGACAGCATTCCAACAATTTGCACACTCTGTATCAGCCTCATCATATTGTCTTTCTTGAGGCACAATTTGCAGCATTGCATTTTAATTTATTTAGCTACAGCTGAACAATGGGGACCAAATAGTTGGGTTTCTTTTTTAATGTGCAAACTTTTGAATTTTCTAGAACTTTTCATTAGGCTTGGGTTCTGGAGAATCCAAGTTCGATTTCTATATTTTGTTGTTTTACTTAGGCTCTCAAAAAGATACCAACCAGCTGTGGACCCTGGGATATTTTAGTTTTATGAATACATGTGTTCACGTTATTATGCATGAGATACACATATTTCTGTTATATTACAATGATCACTCTACATGTTCTGTGCAGACTTAAAATCCAATGTTCATTCAAATTCAGCTTTATAAAAAGACAGTATAGTATATGTATATTATAATTATTGTATTATTATATAATAATTTAATATAAAAGCATTATGCTATAATTATACTACAATTATTATATGTATAATATATAATTTCTATAGATGTGGAAGTAATTTCTTTTACGTATCATATGTAAAATTACATATACTATAATTATTATATTATAGAATATTATAATATGATATGATATAAAAGTATTATACTATAATTATACTATAATTATTGTGTATTATATGTGTAATATGTAATTTCTATAGGCTTGGAAGTGATTTCTTGAAGGGCTAAAATGAGCAGTGGACAAACCAAATGGATGCAGCTGGAATTTACTAAAACATCTGCTTTCTATCTTATTCTTACTCAATTAGCTGAAAGAGAGCTTGCCTTAATAAGTTATTTTAAACATGGATCAATTATTTAGTGATTAGGTGGCCAAGGAGTGAATGTGAATGTTCTGTCATTTGTTACATGATCTCTCCAGGGCTGCACAAATTCCCTGGCTTCCCTATATTTCAAATCAATCCTAAGGGAAGAT
The DNA here is from genome assembly GCF_031021105.1 of Erythrolamprus reginae. Lineage (NCBI taxonomy): Eukaryota > Metazoa > Chordata > Lepidosauria > Squamata > Dipsadidae > Erythrolamprus > Erythrolamprus reginae. The sequence goes on along the minus strand of NC_091951.1, from coordinate 239,700,807 downwards.
ATCAACAAGGAACCTTCTGATGGGACTTTTTTTTTTTTTTGGTCCCATATAAAATGTGTGGAGAGGATTTTGTCTTTGAGCCACTGTTGGAAAATTTCTCCCTTTCTTAAAGAAATCATGCATCCAAATTCTCTACCCACAAATACTATTGGACCATCTCAAAAAGTCATTTTTGCTCCATTGCAAAGCAGAGTGACTTATATTCATTCACACTGGTGCAAAACAGAGCAAAGCAAGCACTGCATTAATTCCCTGCTGTGGATTAGGAGTAGATGGCACACAAGTAAATATATAAGTGAAATAGGTTTGAGGTAGATTTTATAATCTTTCATAATTTTAAAATAATGTGATGAAATCAGACTGAAGATAGCTTATTGCCCAACTTCACTTTGCATAAGAACAGCTTTTGAAATTCCAAAAAAAAAAAAACCACCCCTTCAAGATCAGGGGAAGAGCAGGAAGCAAGGGAAAGAATGTTTAAGTGATATCTACATCGGGTCTTAGAGCAATTTGCATCCATATATATTGATTCCTGTTGAGCGCAGTAGCACTGTATCATAGAGTCCAATATGAACTTTCCCAAATCTTGTGCAGAGTCCCTCCACTCTCATTTCTGAGCTACATCTGCATTCATGCACTGCAGATGTTCTGTCTGACAGATCAATTATTATTATTGGAAAGCAAACCCAAGAGAAGTGAACCTAATTCAAGTCTAAAGCATTTTCAAGCTGACCGAGTATCCATGTACATAGCATAGATAAGACTCTGGGAAGCAGGGCAGCTAAAGGCATAAATCTTCACCAATTAGTTGTGTCTGGTTTTTCTCACTTCACTCACTGTTCAGAGCTAAACTATCTTCTGTAAGAATAGGAACAGAGATCCAGAAATTTAGGAACAGTTTCTCGAAGCACTATCTTTAAGATAAACGTTGCCTGCCATACCTCTTCTCTCAGCAGCCTGTCCTCTCTATATATAGATAGGGAGGGGCTAAATGTCCCATAGATATAATCAACATCTAGAACCCCTACTTGAGAGATATTCATGTCTGGCTCTCATCCTTCTGACCTTCACATATAAGAGAGGGTTCTCAAAGTCCCCATCGTCCTCTGACTCAGATAATACCCTAACTGGGATGGGATGGGGGTGGGGTTCTACAGTCTCTGGTGTTTCCCCAGCCTCCAATTCTCATTCACTCTTAGACTCAGATGGCAAGAACACTGGCCTGCGATGCCAATACTCCTCTGTCTCTTGGTCCTTGAAATCTGTGACCAGCTGAGCTGGACGTAGACCACTCACAACAGCATCTACAGAGGAACAAGTTGGAATGACTCATCTAGCATCCTTTAGGATATCCCTAGAGTCATAGAAGATACAGTAGAACATATACTAATAGAATAGGAAGGAACCTTGGAGGTCTTCTATCTAATCCCCTGCTCAAGCAGGAGACCCTATGTCATTTTAGACAATGGTTGTCCAGTCTCTTTTTGAAAGCCTCCAGGAATGGAGCATTCACAACTTCTGAAGGCAAACTGTTCCATTGGTTGATTGGTTTCACTGTTTGAAAAATTTCTCCTGAGTTCTAGATTGCTTCTCTCCTTGATTAATTTCCATCCATTGTTTCTTGTCTTGACTTTTTGGGCTTTGGAAAATAGTTTAATCACCTCATCTTTGTAGGAACCCCTCAGATCTTGGAACACTGGTATTATGTCTACCTTAGTTCCTGTAACCATTCTTCGTGTGCTTTAGCCTCCAGCCCCCTAATCATCCTTGTTGCTCTTCTCTGCACTCTTTCCAAAGTCTCAACCTCTTTTTTTATATTGTGGTGACCAGATTAGATGCAGTATTTTAAGTATAGTCCAAGTCAGTGGCCACATTGTTTTCATACTTGCATGATTTCTTCTAGTTCATGTCTTCAGAACAACTAGGGACCTAGGCCACAGAATGATTTATCTCAGGCTGCTTTCAGACAGATATTGCAATAAAAATCAACAGCCTGTATGTGTGTTTGTTCTAATTCTCATAATGTTTGGCTATTTACAGAAATCTTAAAAGAAGATTAAAGACATCCTGCAAGCTGAAAGTTCAGGCCCTGCCAGTTAGTATACAGAATACACTACATAGCCTTTCCAAGTTGCATAAAATAGAATGAATAAAGGGAGAAGGGAGAAGCATTTGCCCCCCAGAGGCGGAGTAAAGACGCTGAGACATATATTGTGGATTAACGGTCATTTATTAATTATCATAAATTTAAATGACTTTAAATAAATTTAAATACGTAACTTTGAATATTTAATTCAAAACAGACTAAGGACCTGCAGAGCCAAACCAACGGGGCGGAAATTCCTACCATAACATTCCTTGGCAACATTGGGCAATGAACTCCTTGCTGAACCAGGTGGAGGTACCACCTTCACCCGGATCAAACCACGCCCCACGTGTGGGAGGAATTCACCCTCCAATCCCCGGGGGAGATTGGATCCGGTGATTCCCATGGACATCCTCTCTCCAATCCCCGACGTTGCTCAAACCTCTAGTTCCTGGAGAGAGGCGGTCCATCACCCTTAAAGAATGCCCGAAAGGAGCATGCGCAGTTGCTTCTAATTGCCCATTTCCGCTCCCAACCTGCCAAACCCCAGTGACCAAAGTGAGGCCTATTTAAACAACTAAAAGCGCCGCACCCCCTAACCAATCCAGTCCGCACCGTCAGTGTGGAATAGGCGAAAAAACGGCCGCCTCTAAAGGGGAGGCCGCAAAAAATTCCTATTCGGCCCCAAAGGCGACCTCCTTAGGACACACTGTTGATAGCGGAGGGTGGGCGGGTGTTCGCTGTAAAAAGCAATGGGGGGTCCCTTCCAGATCGCCCTTTAAATAGGGCGATCGGGACCCGGCAGGGCAAGCCGGCAGCGCGCTCTCATTGGCGCGCTGCCAGAAGCCGAACTTCCGGGTTCCGAATGAACCCGGAAGTGCTGAGCTCTGAAAAGAGCTAGCTCAGCGTCGCCCCCCGCCCTGTAGGGAATTTCAGCCAGCAGCTTTAAAAAACTGCCGGCTGGGCATTTGCCCCCCAGAGGCGGAGTAAAGACGCTGAGACATATATTGTGGATTAACGGTCATTTATTAATTATCATAAATTTAAATGACTTTAAATAAATTTAAATACGTAACTTTGAATATTTAATTCAAACAGACTAAGGACCTGCAGAGCCAAACCAACAGGGCGGAAATTCCTACCATAACATTCCATGGCAACATTGGGCAATGAACTCCTTGCTGAACCAGGTGGAGGTACCACCTTCACCTGGATCAAACCACGCCCCACATGTGGGAGGAATTCACCCTCCAATCCCCGGGGGAGATTGGATCCGGTGATTCCCATGGACATCCTCTCTCCAATCCCCGACGTTGCTCAAACCTCTAGTTCCTGGAGAGAGGCGGTCCATCACCCTTAAAGAATGCCCGAAAGGAGCATGCGCAGTTGCTTCTAATTGCCCATTTCCGCCCCCAACCTGCCACGGAGGGGGGGACAGATCTCAATTTTGGCCCCCCCCGACCCCCACCCAGCCTCCTAAACTGGTTCCTGGAGGCGCCTCTGCAGGTCTGACAGGAAAATGGCATTCCCCTCATCTGAGAGGTGAACGCCGTCGGCCCGGTAGAGCCAGGGGGTTCCAAATTTTTTCAGGGGATGCTTCACTACACCCCCCCCAACTCCCCCACCACCCTTCCAATGGCCTGGTTGACCCTTAACCTGGCCTTGTTCACAGCTTTAGGTGAGATACCATTCCGCCAGACCAGTCTGGGGAGAATCTCAGACCACACTATGCGTGTGCCTGGATATGCAGTGGTGATGGCCTGCAGATCTTCGCGAGCCTGGATGCTCACCGCCAAGCCACTCAAAACACAGAGGTCATTGCGCCCGAGGTGGATCACCAGCAACTCGGGGGCTCTCCCGGACCAACACTGCTCAGAAAACAGGGGGCAGAGCCCCTCCCAGCGCATTCCCCTGCGGCCCATCCAGACGACGTCCCTCCTGGTGCCCAGGGAAAGCTGCGATCCGACAGGAGACTTCGAAGCAAAACAGCCGGCCCAAAAGCCAAACCACGGGCCGGAAAAACAGCAACGGCTAAAACAACAAACCAAACAATTAAAACGGCCAATACCCGGGTCCCTATCGGGGAAGCCTACGACTGGTATGGCCAAGCCTGCCTGTAACCCTAGCTAGCCCTGAACTCCAAAATTCCTTACCTGTCCTGCGGTATGCAGCCCGGGTGCTTGGAGCTATTGACGGCCCAATGGCCCGATCTGCCTCCTGCCTCCCTGGTTCTGTAGCCCTGCCAGGCTCCCTAAGATCCCTACAAATTCCTGCTGCCTCCCATTCGGCTGGCCATGGTGAATGGCGCCACCTTCCTCCTAGCATCACCCCAAAGCCAAGGAAATCCGAGGCATCGGAGTGCAATGGCAAGTCTGCTTGGAGAAGCAAATCTTGCTGCCAGAAGGAAATCCCGTTAAATCAGGCCAGGAATGTCTGCCATACCCGCAAGTCTTCTCTGGCCCCTGCATTGAGCTGCACATGATGATGGGGCGAGCTTAATCCCTGCATGGAGGAATACAGTCTGCATAAAAACGCCCTACCGGGAGCAATTACCCGGCATGCGAAGTTAAGCAGCCCTGTGAGCTCCGGAAGCTGTTAGAGGGTTACCTTTTTACGGGGTGAATAGGCCGACATTCCCCTAGGGCTTTCTTGGGCACCACCCGGGGGGGGGGGGACCCTCCTATTAGGCACATGGGGGTGGGGAAGGGGCCCAGGACCCTTCCTTTGTCTACCTCTTTCTTAATCCTCCTCCATTAAATGACCGCTATCGGTCCGCTGACCCGACCCGCTCTTACGGGTCGCCTGAAACCATAGGTCGGGCACTTCCCGATCCCAGGGGAGAGAAGGGTCAAAAGCCACCCTCATCCCGAATGCCTCATCGTAGTTCTGCCAGGCATTCCCCTTGACCTCGAAGTATGCCATGGCAATGAGGTCGATGTATTTAAGTAGCGCCGTAGCCCTACCCGGTTCCTTTTGTATTATAACGGTGGCATAGGTCAAAAAGGCGTACAGCCAAGACCTGAAACTTCTGGGGACCTTGACCTTTTTGGCCCGATCGGTCCGAGCTTCCTCATCCCTCTCCTTCTTGGGAACCTCCCTATTTAACAGGGTATAGAGGTCGATATATTCTCCCCTCCAAATCTTATCCCTAATCGAGGGGTGCAAATGATATCCCAAGGGGGTTGATGGAAGGCCTACAGGCACCGCCCCCATGGCAGCAGCCATGGGGTCGGTCGAGGTGGCCACACTGTTACTGGCCGTCCCTGCCACAGAAAAGGCCGCCGTGAGGGAAGAAAAACCGGGCACTGTCACCGCCCCAGCTACCCCAACAGGAGCTACCTGGGGCCCTCCACTGCCAGTCATGTTGAGCGATGACCCGGTTAGCCCCGAAGATCCGAGCAATGGTTGGAGCCACTGTGTATTAGAAATACTACCCTGGCTCCCCCCCGCGGTGGACCCCGTGTTCACCATTGGCACCCCGGCCGGGACCAAAGCCGGTTGCACGGTCGCACCCCAAACTTGGGAGCATACCGTAGGCGTGCTGAACCCCAAAGGGGGAGCCATGCCGGCTGGCCCCGCCGGGGGGGTTACGGTGGATAACCCCCGTACAACCGGTGTGGGTGCAATGGATACTGACTCACCCCTGCCATCCAATGGGGCCCCAAGGGCCCCGGCCACTGTACTGGCATCCTGTACCCTCAGGTCGCTTTGGTCCGGAGCTGGATCTTGCGCATCCCCGCTGGCAGGAGGGGCTCCCAACGCTGCCGAGGGCCTGGATCCGCTGTGTGCCCCGAAGGCGGCTTCCCAGCGGGCGTCCATCCGGTCCAGGCGATCTAGTAAAGCAGAAAAAGATTGAGCCGAGATAATGGGTTCAGGGCCTGGGGTGGCATGGCGGACAGAAGAGGGTTGCGCACGAGGGGTAGGAACTATCTCCCCCGCCTCCCTAGCCCGTAATGAAGGGACCCTCGCCCTCTGAGGGCGAGGACCCAGGTGGCCCTGGGTAGGGGCACGCCTCTTGGGAGCCATGCAGACAATCCCTCTAAAATCCCAGGGGTAAAGTTAAGATCGTAGGCCCAAACCAGGCCTGCTCGCCCCCAGCCACCCGGAAGGGAGGTCTTGGGGTTCAGGAAACCCTGGGACACTGTTAACAGGGAAAAAACCTGGATGCCCCCACAACCCAGGCCAAGACACCCGAACGGGGGGGCCCCTGGGACCAGCTCGCACCACTAGGTGCAGTACTTGATCCCACTACCCTGCACTAAGGCCACCCTTGCTTCGAAGTGCCCAAATCCCTTTGTCCCAAAACAAGAGGCTTATCTTACTTTAGCCCTTACCAGCCCACCTTAGTAAAACAACACCCCCCCTGTGGAGAATTTGGGGGGGGCAGGGGGGGTAAACGGTGTGTGTGTGCGTGTGGGGGGGGATTAAACTCCCCTTAAGTGGGGGGGAGAGAGGCCTGCCCGCTAACCCCCAATGCAAGCAAAATCCCGTTCCTAAAATGACATTTATTTTTATTTTCTATTTTTACAAAATTAAATTAATTTAGCTGAGCTAATCAATTAAAGACTGAATTAAATATTAATTATTAATTAAATATTAATTAAATAATTAAGTAATCGAGAATTAACTCCACAAAATGTCCCAAATTAATATTAATATTAAATATTAATTAAATTAAATATTAATTAAATAATTAATCAATTAACTAAATCAGGAGGGGATTGGGAAGGTGATGTGTGTGTGTGGGGGGGGTGTTTAAACTCCCCCTAAGGGGAGAGGCGATGTTGCTAATCCCCGACGCAAACAAATTTCAATCCTTGAAATTGGACTGCATGCTTTTGCCAGGCTGTAAAGAGTCCCGAACATGTTTGTAGTGGCGTCACATTTTCTATAGCTTCCTCTTCTGCTTGTTTTGCATTGTCACTGCAAATTTTGATGTGTTCTCTCATTTTCTTCCTTAGAGATGCCTGCTGCGCTTCCATATTTTTCCCAGCAAAGGTAAACAAACTGGAGGCTAACGGGAAGGTAGGTGGTTAGCTAGGCTGTAAAAGCTTTTAGATGGCTATGTGTAACAAAAAAAATTCCTACACCCCACCCCCAATTTACTATTTTTTAAAAGCAAAAAAAAAAGTTTCTTACCCAATTGAAGGAACAACGCAGGCAGATTCAATTGCTCTCCAAGGAGATAGATTATACAGTTGCTCTCCACGGAGATGGATTGCAGGCTGCAATCCAGACACAGAAAGGGCAGGTGTTTTGACCAGTGGCTCAGTATTTGGTCCGAAGAGCAAAGGTAAGCAAGCTGAAGGCTGGAGGGAAGGTAAGTAGTTATTCTAGGCCAGTGATGGTGAACCTTTTTTGCTTGGGTGCCAAAAGGGCGTGCACACATGTGATGGTGTGATAGCATGTGCCCACACCCATAATACAATGGCCTCCCCTCGTGTATGTGCACATAACCCACACATGCGCACACTGTTTCCAGTTGGCCTGTTGGGTTGTTTTTCTCCATCCACAAGCTCTGGAGGCTTTCCTGAAGCCTGGGGAGGGTGAAAAACAGCCCAATGTGTGAAAACAGCCTCTCCCATGACCTCCAGAAGGCACGCTGGAGTTGACATAGGGCAAAGCCTCGAGTGCCTTCAGATATGGTTCCGCGTACCCTCTGCGGCACCCGTGCCATAGGCTCACCATCACTGATCTAGGCTGCAAAAGCTTTTAGATAGCTGTGTCTAATTTTTAAAAAATCCTAAAAAACACTCAAGGGAAAAACCCCCAAATTACTATTTTTTTAAAGCAAAAAAAAAAAGAAGTTACTTACCCAATTGAAGGAACAAGGCAGGGGGATTCAATTCCTCTCCCAGGAGATGGATTGCAGGCTGCAATACGGACAAAGCAAGGCAGGTGTTGCAACCAGCAGCTCAGGATTCGGTCCGAAGAGCCAAGCTCAGCAAGGTGGAGACTGGGGGGAAGTTGGGTGGTTATCTAGGCTGCAAAAGCTTTGAGATATCTATGTTTAATTTTAAAAAAACCAAAGGGAAAAAAACCCAATTTACTAATTTTCTAAAGCAAAAAAAAAAGTTTCTTACCTAAATTGAAGGAAAGAGCTGTCCAGGCGAGGCGAGACATTGGCAAAGTGACTACCTTTGCCTGTGTGGCAAAGAGGAACAACTTACATAGGTTGGAGGTAGGGTAGGTGGACTGTAAGCACAGACTGAATAGTGGCAAAACTGGGGATTTAAAAAGGAAAAGGGGTGAGTGGGAAAAGGGGAGAGCGGGTGATTGGGTGGACATGGACAGGAGGGGCATGGGAACCAGACCCGTTCGTGGATGTGGGCAGCCAGCTATCACTACTTTTACAGTGAACCACTGGGGCCAGCCCCTACAGGTACATCCAAACTGGGAGCATTTCACCCCTAGTTCATGGGCAGAAGGCACTTCCTCCTCCTCTTCAGTAACCAGCTGGCAGCTGCGTTTCCCACCTGAACCTTCAGGGCTGCTCTGCTCCAGCTGTTGTTTCATCCAAATCACCTCTTGGCAGGCTGCTCAGAGCCACTGACCAACTCACCTCCAGAAGTGGCTGGGTCCGGTTCCTCCTCCTCCAAGCTGACTTCTGCAGAGGAATCTGAGGAAGTATCGGGCTAAGGATCAAAGGCTTTATTAGTAGTATCACCTTGCTATTTCTGGAGCTATATGTATTTGCTTTCCGCTCTTCCTAGGTAGCATATTGGACACCTTCTTATCTGAGGAGCTCATCTTCTGGCATTGTTTTGATACTTTTCCTGGAGTTTTCTTACTAAGGATATTGGAGAGGGTTGCCATTTCCTTCTCCAGTGGACCACATTGTGCCAGCATCCTCCAGTATGACCTGTCTGACTTGGGTGGCCCTGCACAGCATAGCTCATTGCTTCATTAAGCTTCGCAAGGCAAGGCATTGATCCGTGAAGAGGGTAAAATACATTCCTCTAATTCCTGAAGGAGGCGCTCCAGGCTGTCCACAGTGTCCTCCTCCAGGCTGGTGATGTCCTCTAGAGTGTCTCCCTCTGGAGAATCCTGTGAACCACAATGATCACATTTTCCATTAAAGACACCAGTCCCTGCTGCTTTGGGCAAAGGAACCAGTGGCACTAGTGGCCTAAATACCTTCTCCCAAGGGCCAGGTGTCCCCTTGATCCGCTGCCCCGAACGCTCCAGCACATCTTGTTCAGGTTAGGAGAACTAACTAGGGGAACTCTATCCCTCCCTAACTGAGAAGACTTTGGCTTTCTTATCCATGGAATGGAAGATTCCTCCTCCAGGAAGGAATCCAGGGAGGCCAGATCACCCAGGCTGCTGCTGCTCCCAGAGCCCATCTGGACTGATAGCAAATCCTGCAAATGAAGATACAGAGGCTAAATCCTAAGCTTTCTGTGTCCCAATAAGATTGCTAAAAGATAGAGTGCATCAGCCCTATGGGCCAACAGCAAGTGAGCCTTTGCAAGCATTAAGCTTAAGATATCTATCATAATTTCTCCCCCTCCCACCGAGAGTCAAGGCATCACCCTAACCCTAATGAGTCTTTGGAGAGGGGCGGCATACAAATCTAATAAATAATAATAATAATAATAATAATAATAATAATAATAATAATAATAATAATAAACCCTAACCATCCGCCCCCCTGCCAAAGCTTTCTTACCTCTGAGGGATTTTTCTCCCTCTTTGGAGAGAACTCTTCCTCCACTGGTTGGTCCTGCCATTCCTGAAATACAAACGCACAGATTCCATCTGTTGGCATATTCAGAAATGCACAAAGACATGATTTATTTTTCTTTTCCCATAGGGAGGAACTGTCCAGGCCTTACCAACTCAGTGGAGGAGATCTCAAAAATTGGGGAAAGCTGCGGCTTCCAGTGTTTTGTTTTTTTTTCTCTCTGGGGGGAGAAAACAAAGGGGCCAAAGATCAAAACCAGCCATTGCCCATTTTGCAAAAGTGGCCATGTGGAGGCTCCAAGAATCCTTCCAGCTGGCCTGCCAAGGGGTTTGGCCTGCCAGTGGGACTGCCTTGCGTCATCCATCCTTTGGCACAAGCAGAAGCAAAAACAGAGATGCCTCCCCTCTGCAATTTTTTTCACTCTGGGAGATGTTACCTACCCTGAACGACAGGCACTTTGTCCCTCCTGAAACTCTGATGGATCCTGAAATGAGAATTCAAATATTCTATCTAGTGGCATATTAACCAATCCACAGAGACAGGACTTCCGCCATTCTGCCGCTCCAAGTCTCCGGAGAGGGGTGGCATACACATCTAATAAATTAAATTAAATTAATTACTGTGGGAGGGGGTGGTCTGGCCTTACCCATTCAGTGTACATCTCCCAAATCGTAGAGAGCCGCAGCGTCCATTTCAATGGCATTTCCATTCTGGGGAGAGAACCAATCCACAGAGACAGGATTTCTGCCATTACAGTGGGGAGGGGGTGGTCTGGCCTTACCAGTTCTATAGTGGACTCTACAATAACAGTGAGCCCTGGAGTCCATCTTGGAGGAATCTCCATCCTGAGGAGAGAACGAAGATATCTCCCCTCTGCAAGTTTTTTAACCTGGGAGATGTTACCTACTCTGAACACTGGCCACTTTCCCCCTCTGATGGCTCCTGAAATGAGAATGCAAATATTATATTTCTTGGCATAATTTCTTGGCAGGATATCTGCCACTACAGTGGGGAGGGGGGTTTACCAGTGGCCTTACCAGTTCTGTAGTGGACTCCAAAATAGGGGAGAGCCCTGGAGTCCATCTTGTGGGGATCTCCATCCTGGGGAGAGAACGAAGGGCCTGAGTCATTCTTCTGTTGGCCAAAGTAGAGGCAGAGGGTAGAGATGCCTCCCCTCTTGCAAACTTTATTCCTAGCCGCCTTCTTGGGGGCTTCAGAGTCCCTCAGCTGAGAACACTCAGCCCATGAAAGTCAGATCCCTGCCAGCCTTGAAGGGATTTTGGGTCCTGGCTGCCCCAGCCATCAATACCTGCAAGTAAAAAAATCCAAGGAGCTCTTCTTCAGTTTTCTAGGCTGGCCAAGTTCCCCCCAGTGGGAATTACACTCTTCCTCCACCCAGTAGAGAAGAATGACCACCCACTGGCCATGTTGCAGAAGCAAGGGAAGATTTTCTACCCTCAGACACATATGTCTCCGCTCCTCCTCCATTTCTCCTCACATCCTGATCAAAAGAAGGTGGCATGTCAAAAACATCCATCTCTAACTGAGCCTCTCCTTTCTCAGCCCAACCAGTCAGCCTACCCATCTTTTTGCCCCTGAAGGCCCCTCTGGACAGAAAGCCATTTTGGGGAGAGGCTCTTACAGACTCTGCAGTCCATCAGTGGTGCCCCACCATGCCCAGAGTTTAAGGAGAAGGGGGAGGTGGTACCTGTCAAAAATCCCAGGAAGGTCTTCAATATTTCTCCAATGCACTGCTTAGGAGAGCCCAACATGGGATATACTTCAGTCTTATTGGTAGGGACCGAGTTTTAAATTTAAATATTTGATTAGATAACACTCCCTAGCTGCCTAGGAAGTCAGTTTTTTAAAACTCAGTCATAGTGTAGGGACACAATTTCTTTTCTCCTCGCAACTTGAGTTATTATATGTTGGACTCTCCTTATATTAAATTCAATTATACACTCAGGTAAGTTTATGGCTGGTTCCCCAGTATGCCGCCAAGAACCACCTAATGCCTTCTGCCTTGGGGTCACTTTTTTCAGTGGACACTACCCCATTAAATGAGCCTTAATCACCTTCCATAAAAAAATGGGATGTTTACCCTTAGAGGACAAATTCCCAGCCAAGGCTCCCTTGCTGCATATGAGCCTCTGTTCTCAGTGGACATTGCTTGTGTACTTACAAGCAGCTTTTTTTGTAGCAGTTGTGAAGGTCAGCCACTCCCCTGACATAATCAGCCACCTGTCATTGCCAGACCGACTCTCAACTGATTTGAAGCAGTGAGCAATTTATGGCTGCCATTTTGGATGACTCTTGACTTGTTGCTAGGCAAATAGCACCTTCACATGCTTCTTACCAAGCCTAGCATTTGAGCCTGCCCTCTTGGCACTGTTCTGCCACCAAAGCATTCCTGCTTAAACCAGAATTTTACAACTGGGATATGTCTGACAATAAAGAACAGCCATCAGAGGAGGAATCTACCACGATTCCTGCCTCTGTGAAGTCTAAGGACAAGGCCCAATCATCCAAGTCTAAGAAGGCCTCTCAGTCTTCAGTAACTTTGAAGGAGGCAGGAAAAATAATAAAAGCATTAGAGAAACAAATGGAACAAGCCCCAAAACGGGCTATGCTTCCACCTTATCAATTACCTTAGGTCTTACTCATCAAGTGATGATGTCTCCTCTGCCCCCACCCCCACCTCCATCTCTGCCTCCTCAAGAATCTTCAGGCACAGCCACAAATAGAGGCTGGTCTCCTGACCATTCAGTTTCCTCCAGCTTCATTGCCTCAAGCGCCCTTAAATCAGGACATCACAAGCAATCTGAATCCCTTGCCACACGGCGACCAATAGGCTTGTCCCAGCTGCCACCTTTACCCCCACTGCAGCTGGCCTTTGTCAAGTAGATACATGGCACCAACATTCCCCTTCATTTTAGGATATGATAGTTAATGCCTGTTCCCTGGGCATTGCAACCGGGATGCAACAATGCCCAGCCTCCACCACCACCCTGTCTCTTGGAGCCTGCCAGAGATCTTTGGAGAGCCATCTGCTCTCCTCACATCACGAGTGGCCATTTTGAATGAGGCTGTATGACTGACGGCCATTTTGAATACATTAACTCCCCTGTCATGGGGCTGGTGGCCATTTTAAATGCACCAGGAAGTCATGATGGCCATTTTGGAAGTGGTAATAAAGGCAACAGGCATTTCGAGGGCCTCTCTAGGCTGAGGGCAGTCATTTTGGATGCACTTGTATGGGTGGGTGGCCATATTGGCAGCCATTTTGGATGCACTTATGTGAGTGCCATTATAAATGCACCTCACTTATAACCACGGTCATTTTAAGTGTGTTATTTTATTATTTTTTTTAAAAGACAAGGGGAAATGAAAAATAATAATAAAATAAAACTGCAAAAATAAGGAGAAATTAGAAATTAGTATTGCTCTGTGTGTATTATGTATTGTATTATAGTTACTGTGTAATATTAATGATATAGTATATCCTGTAAATAATGCCTTTACTATATGTTGGTCTGTATTGTTGACTGAACAACCACCACTGCCACATATACTCTGTTTCAAATACAGTGATCCCTCGATTAGCACGGTCTCGATTAGTGCGAAACGCTACAACACGGTTTTTCACAAAATATTAATTAAAAAATACTCCACGGTTTTTTTGCTATACCACGGTTTTTCCCACCCGATGACGTCATACGTCATCACCAAGAGTCACTTCTCTGTCTCTTTCTCTTTCTTTCCTGTCACTATGCTTCAATCATTTTCTCATTTCTCTTTTTTTCTCCCCTTTTTTCTATCATTTCTCTCTCTCTTTCTTCCTCTCTCACACTCTCTTCCTCCCTTCTCTCTCCCCCCCCTCCACTTGCCCACGAGAAGAAAAAAAGCAACCTCTGCCGGGCAGCTCCCCTTGTGCCCCCGCTTTGTGCCTGCCTCTTTTGGGGATTTTTTTTTCTTTTCTTTTTTGCGCTGGCGGCGGGAGCTGTTCGGGAGGGCTCTGCCGGGAAGGCCTCTCAGCTGCAGAGCCGAATGGGGGCGGAGGCAACAGCGGAGCCCGGCGCTGGGGCCATGCGAGGCTGTTCATCCAGGGGGGCGTGGACTGGCAAGTCGCCCTCCTTTCTCTCTCTTTCTCTCTCTTATACCACACCGGTAACAGGGAGAGAAAGAGAGAGAGCGGAGGGCACCTTGCCGGTCCACGCCCCCCTAGATGAGCGGCTCCGCATGGCCCCAGCGCCGCCCAGGCAAAGGGGAAACCCCAAGATCGCTTGCCGCTTGCCGCTTGCCGTATTGCAGCGAAGGAGGCGAAGCAAGGCTCCAAGCTGCAATACGGCAAGCGGCAAGCGATCTTGGGGTTTCCCCTTTGCCTGGGCGGCGGGAAGACCAAGGGAAGGTTCCTTCAGCCGCCCAACACCTGATCCGCTCCGCAGCGCGGCAGCAGCGAGGAGCCGAAGATGGGGTATCCCCTTTGCCTTTACCCCATCTTCGGCTCCTCGCTGCTTCCGCGCTGCGGAGCAGATCAGCTGTTGGGCGGCTGAAGGAACCTTCCCTTGGTCTTCCCCGCCGCCCACACGCAAACTCCACCATCTGCGCATGTGCGGCCATGAAAAAAATGGCGCGCATGCGTAGATGGTGTTTTTTACTTCCGCACCACTATAATGCGGAAATCGATTAGCGCGGGAGGTCTTGGAACGTAACCCCCGCGCTAATCGAGAGATCACTGTACAGTATTTTTATCATTGAGTATAAGCCCAGTGTGGATTGTTGACACTGACAACCTTGCTCCCTTGGCAACCAGGTAAACAATGGCCGTTGTCTATACCTACACAAGGAGGGCAGCTCACCTGGGTCTAGGAGTGGCCGTTGGCTGATTCTCTTGGTGGCCTTTGTGTTAAATACTCTGTTTATGTCTGTGGAAACTGTTACCAGGGAAAGTATGCTAATAGCTTGCGCCTGATTGGTTAAGGCGCTGACAGCTCGTTTTGAGCGGGAAGAAAAACTGTATAAATAGAGCCGGTTTTCTGTGCCCAGCTAAGACGCGTTCCAGCTGATAGTCACTTATAAAAAGAGCTTAATAAAGAACCGTCTCGTAGCTGCTGTCTCAAGACTCTTCACCTGGCGACGACGGAAGAACGAGCCTTCGCTTGCCGCAATGGATTCCCTGCCGGTCGGAAGAGCTCCGGAATACTTCAACCCGGAGAAGTCTACCTGGGACGCCTACCTCGCGAAATTCGACGTCTTCCTCGAGGCTGCCGGCATGAGGGACGCCGATAACGACCGGAAGAGAGCAATTTTTTAAAATTACTGTGGCTCGGAGATGTTCGATCTCGCCCAGACTTTAACCGACCCGGCACCGGCGAATTCAATCTCCTGGGATTCCCTGAAAACGAAGCTGTCCGCCCATTTCCAACCAACGAAGCCGGCGATCGTCTACAGGTACCAATTTTCAAGAATGGGCCAGCTGGAAGCAGAAAGCATCAACCAATACGCTACGCGCCTAAGAACCGTGCTGTTAAAATGCCGCTTCGAAAACCCGGAAGCACGCCTAATCGACGCTCTCATCTTCGGAATGAGGAATTCGACTGTCAGAAACAAACTCCTGACCGAAGAGGAACCTTCACTTCAACAAGTCATCAAATTAGCTCAAACCGCGGAAGTGGCTGAAGCAGCGGCGAAAGAGCTGAAACATAACGACAAGCAAGAAGTCGTGGCTCACATCTCTTCTCCAATGCAACACGCCGATTCTTCAATTGAAATCAACCCGTCTACGAGCTCCGAAAGTGACTGCCGTTTCATCCGGCAAGACCTTCATCGCTCTATGAGGCAACCTCACCAGACGCTTCCTTGCTCTGGCTGCCGAGGCAACCATTCCCGCCACCGTTGCCCTTTCCGCGATGCCAATTGCCACCGTTGTGGCCGCCGTGGGCACATCGCTGAAGCATGCAGAGCCTCCCTGCCGGAGGAAGCTTTCTCAACTCAAAGGGCGCCGCGTTTCCAAACTCAACCGCGCGAAAACAGGGGATTCAAACCTTCCGGCCGCATCAATCACTCCAACGTTAACCGTGACTACTTAAGAGGTAACCGGGACATTTCCATTAATAACACTGTAACTGCCAACAAATCCAAAATTAACATTTCCTTACTTTTTAATTCTCAACCATGCCAGATGGAACTGGACACTGGTTCTAGCTATAGTATTATGCCCTGGTCAAAAGTCAAACTGTATATGCCACATGTTAACAAAACTGATTTAATGTATTCTAATGTAATAATTAAGGATTTTCAAGGGGGATTAATACCTGTCCTGGGGATGTTAACTGTTACAATTGTTCACAAAAGTTTTAAAGCTAATCTTCCTTTGTTAGTAGTATCAGGACCAACTCACTCACTTTTAGGATTAGAGTGGATGGCTCCCCTTGGTATAGAGGTCTCAGGCATTCATAAATTATCACATATTGTTATTCCTGATTTCGTCAGGGAATTTCCTGACGTCTTTAGTCCTACTCTGGGGTCATATAAAGGGCCCCCAATTTCATTCTCCATTGACCCTAGTGTGCCTCCTATCCGCCTCAAACCACGAAGAGTTCCCTTGCCTTTGCTCCCTAAACTAGATGTAGAACTGGATAAACTCATCCATCAGGGCATTTTAGTCCCAGTAGATCAAGCTCCCTGGGAAACCCCAATTGTAACTCCTCTTAAACAGGACGGCTCCTTGCGAGTCTGCGCAGACTACAAATCAACCTTGAATAGAGCCTTGAAACATCATCCCTACCCAATACCTGTTGTACAACACTTACTCCACTCTCTAGCGGAGGGAAAATTATTCGCAAAAATCGACCTCGCTCAGGCATACCAACAACTCCCTGTAGACGAACCAACCTCGTTAGCCCAAACGATTGTTACCCATAGGGGAGCTTTCAGATGCACCCGATTACAGTTTGGGGTCAGTGTAGCCCCAGGAATTTTTCAGAGCTTCATGGAGCGGTTATTAACAGGAATCAAGGGAACCATGCCCTACTTTGATGATATTCTAATTTCAGGGAGGGATCAAACCCAGCTAAAGTCAACAATAAGGGAAGTTCTAACAAGGCTACAAGACAAGGGGCTTAAGGTTAAACCAGGTAAATGCGTTTGGGGGACAAGAAGTGTCCAATTTTTAGGTTATACAATAGATGGCGAAGGAATCCATCCCACCAATGATAAGGTCAAGGCAATACAAGAGGCCCCAGAGCCCAAAAATAAGGCGGAATTGCAGGCTTTCTTAGGCCTACTTAATTTCTACTCTGTTTTTTTGAGACAGAAGGCCACAGCAGCAGAACCAGTACACCGGCTGCTTCAGAAAGAAGTTCCATGGAGTTGGGGGAGAATTGAAAGCGAAGCTTTTTCTCGAATAAAAAACCTCTTAACGTCCAAAAGCGTAGTGGTACAGTACAGTACGTTACTCCCCTTACGTCTCACATGCGATGCTTCTCCCTATGGGGTGGGTAGTGTTTTAGCTCATGTGCTGCCTAACGGCACAGAGGCCCCTATAGCATTTTTCTCAAAAACGCTATCCAGCACAGAAAGGAACTATAGTCAACTTGACAAGGAGGCTTTAGCATTGGTAGCGGGAGTTAAAAAGTTCCATAATTACAATTTTGGTAGACATTTTGAATTGGTTACCGATCATAAACCATTGTTAGGACTCCTAGCCCCAGACAAACCAACTCCACCCTTCATGTCTCCACAGTTAATTAGATGGGCCATTTTTTTGTCTGGGTACAATTATACCTTTACTCACAGGGGAGGGGCAACCATAAACCATGCGGATAGCCTTAGCAGATGCCCTATTCCTGAGCTAGTACAAGACCCTACCCCTTCTGCAGACGTCTTACTGATTGAATTAGAAGATAACCCCCTGACAACTGCCAAGGAAGTGGCAGAACATACCAAACAAGACTCAATTCTCATGAAAGTTGTTAATTGTGTTCTAAGGGGATGGAATACCAACTGTAATGGGAAAGACATTTCTGAATTTAAGAGTAAGAGATTGGAACTATCTTTTGTTAAAGGTTGCCTATTGTGGGGAGACCGGGTAGTAATTCCCGAAACTTTGAGGCCAAAAGTGTTAAATATGTTGCATGTAGGTCATCCAGGCATAGTAAGGATGAAGGGGTTGGCGAGGGGTCATCTTTGGTGGCCAGGACTTGATACTGAAATTGAGAGGTGGGTGGCAAGGTGCGACCCCTGTCAAGAGTCAAGGCCAAAACCCCCTAAAACCACTCCTATGGATTGGGACCAACCAAAAGGGCCATGGTCCCGAATTCACATAGATTTCGCTGGTCCCATTGAATCAAAGTATTTCTTAATAGTGGTTGACGCATATTCTAAATGGGTTGAGATCATTGTTATGCATAATATTACCACATGTGCAACCATTCGAGCCTTGCGCCATCTCTTTACCACACATGGCTGTCCAGATGTATTGGTATCTGACAATGGGCCCCAACTGACTGCCAGACAATTTGAACTATTCCTAGACCAATTAGGAATTAGGCACGCCCTCATCTCTCCTTTTTCGCCTTGGGCGAACGGATTGGCTGAGAGATATGTTCGTGTTGCCAAGGAGGCATTAAAAAGGGCTGGCCCTGGGCAGGTGCAAGAGCATTTAGATGAATTCTTATTGGCACAACACATAACTCCAAATGCCACAACCCACAGAAGCCCTGCAGAAATTCTTATGGGCAGGAAACTCAGGTCAACTTTAGATAGATTATACCCTATGTTTTGTACAAGTAATTACATGCCTGGAAATGCTGAGAGACATATGTTTATAGGGCAATTTGTATTTGCAAGGAATTTTGATAAAGGCCTTAAATGGCTTAAGGGTACCGTGTTACAGCAAAAAGCACCAAAATCTTATGTAATATTGTTAAGCGATGGCCGAGTATGGACTAGGCACATCGATCATCTAAGGAAATGCCCTGAACCCGAGCCTAGTGTACACTCCGAAAATCCAATTGTAACCGACGCAGCGCCAGCCAAAATGGAATTAGATTTGGACTCACCGCCTCGAAGCTGCTCGGCCAGCGCCACGGAACCATCTTCGTCAGCAGAGGTCGGTGATGTGCCAGCCTGCTCGACTCTGGGGGCCGGAGCTAAGCCGGGGCCCTTAGAAGCCAGAGGAGGAACCGACGGACCGACCTCCTCTTCTGCCAACAGCAAAGAACCAACTGAACTGCACAGGTCAGCCAGGAACATACAAAGACCGCACCGATTGGCTGACTACATCACATGGCTCTCTGAGTAATCTGTATTTGTTTTTTTTATCTAAAAAGGGAGGGGTGTTAAATACTCTGTTTATGTCTGTGGAAACTGTTACCAGGGAAAGTATGCTAATAGCTTGCGCCTGATTGGTTAAGGCGCTGACAGCTCGTTTTGAGCGGGAAGAAAAACTGTATAAATAGAGCCGGTTTTCTGTGCCCAGCTGAGACGCGTTCCAGCTGATAGTCACTTGTAAAAAGAGCTTAATAAAGAACCGTCTCGTAGCTGCTGTCTCAAGACTCTTCACTTTGGCTTCTGCGTTTCCTGTGGGAAGTTGTCTGTTCCTGAACAGAGAAGCCCCATCATTGTGGAACAAACCACAGAGGGAATCATGGCATCCTAGGGCGGAAGTGACTTTTAGTTCAACTCTCTTCCTTCACTTATTTTATAAATTATGGTGGCTGCATATTCCTACCTCTATGGTTACATGATCACATTTGGATGCCCGGCAATTGCCTTACATTTGTCACTGTTTGCAGCATCCTGGAATTCATGCAATGCCTCAACATAGGACTGCAGCAACTTTAAACTGTAATTCAGGCCTCAATTGGAGTGTTAAGTTGAAGACTTAACACTCCAATTGATAATGTGACTTTACATTCATTTAACAACCGTGTTAATAACTTATCACCTACAGTTAACAACAATGGCAAAAAGGTAGTAAAATGGGGCAAAACTCACTTAACAAATGTCTTACTTAGCAACCAAAGGTTTGAGAATTCCGGTCCTAAGTCGAGACTCACCTTTATAACTCTATTAGCTTTCCTAGGGCTAAAGATTCCAGGCTTTCCTCCCTTCTGTCCTTCCGCTCCCAGCTCCCAAATTTCTAATTTCTCTTCCCTCCAAGAATATAAACCAGAAGGAGGAACTCTGTGTTACTGTCCTTTGATTGGTGGTTCTAAGATCCAATCAGCACTCACTGAATTTGTGGGCAATAGAAAATGGCCTTTCCCAACACAAGGCCTCAAAATCAGGCCTGAGATGAGAGATGCTGTGATGTGGTCCATGCTGTCCTCCTGTAGTTCCAATGTTTTCAATGGCTTGCATCAGGGGTTTGTTCCAATTTCCCTCGCTGCCGGTTCGCTCCCTCTCGTGCCATATGGGTGTGCCTTGTCAGAGTGTGCGTGCTTTGTGGGCACACTTGCACAGAAACAAAAAAATCCCCTCCCCAAAAACCGAAAAAAAGGATGGTGTCGCATGTTCATGCTGGAACTCAGCTTCTGCGCATGCTCAGAAGGGAAAACAAATTTTAAAATTGGAGGGGCGGTTTTCAAAAAACAATTTTAAAAAAGATGATGGAGCTCACAGACCGGCACTGACCGATCCAATTTTGTGACATTATTATCCAAACTAGGAGGAACCCATCTCTGGTTTGTACACTTTTTGTAGTGAAGACAGATACACAAACACAAAAGCCCATAAATAACTATGAATAGGTTTATGATGGTGACAAAATACCAGGGCAAAAAAAAAGGCAAGCCAACAGGAAGGAATGGTTACATCGGATATTTGTCATTTGGGAGCAAATTTTATTTATTTAGCCTGCCCTATGGCATATACATGGACTAGCAATATACATTAAAATATAACACAAATATGTTAGATCTATGTTCAAATACCAATGTCTTAGGCCATTTAACCATTGAAGTAAAGCATCATTTATATTTTTAAAATTAGATACTATATATGGCCTTAGTTTACAGCTGGTCATGATTTGATCCATAATTCGATGTAGAACCTGCAGTTTGTGTGGGTTTAAACACCTTTTTGCTCTTTCTGAATTCTAATGCTAATCCCTGACTAAATTGCTCTGGCACATATTTTTTCCTCATCCTGTTGTGTTTCCTTTTCTTTTCTGCTTTGCTCCTAAATAATGGCAGGCCTTCACATTTTGTTCCACTGGCCAATAATAGGCCAAACTTTTACATTTGCTGCTTAACGTTAAATCACAGTTGAACTAGTTTCAGTTTGAGAAGTTTGTCATGTACTACTGAATCAAAGACTTTACAAAAGTCTATAAAATTGTGTCTATTTTTTTTTACCCTGATCAAGTTGAGTGGTCCATATATTTTTGCAATGTAAGAGTTGCAGATTATGGGATGTTTTTTTCCTGAAATCAAATTGTTTGTTGGAGAGTAGGTTGTTAGTTTCTAAGTGGAATGTAATGGATTGGTTTATGATTGATTCCATGACTTTACAAGTGACGCAACCCAAAGAGATTGGTCTGTAATTTTCAACGTTACTTGGATATCCTTTTTTGAAGATTGGGATAACCGTGGCTAGTGACCATAGGTTGGGTAAGGAGCTAGTCCTGAAGGATTTTTTAAAAATTATGCTTAGAGGTTCAGCCAAGGTTGTGGAGAGCTTTTTAAAGAAGTATGCACATAGTCCATCAGGTCCAGTAGATAAAGATGCTTTTAGGTTGCGTACTGCCTTTCTAATGTTATCTTCTGTAAAATCAATTTGTGTTAGACTGTTGAAATTGATTGTGGTATGTACGACTAGGAAATATTGGGCATGAGCCATTACTGTTTACAAAGACTGAACTGAAAAATGTGTTAAAGAAGTTGGCTTTAACTGTTTCATCATTATAGTCTTTACCATTCGGTCCTTTAAGGGTGGGATGGATCTTGAGTCTTTGAGTTGGTTGTTTGCAAAGTTATAGAAGGCACATTGAACTTTGTTCATAGAAGGTTTACTTCTTGATTGATGTGTTAATTAGTACACTTAGTCTTTATCTGGTGACACAGATTTTTGTAGCGGATTTTAAAGTTTGCAACGTAGCCTGTTTTATTTTATTCACAAAAGAGATCTTTTATTGGATTGGAGCTTCCTTATTTTTATGGGTAATTTATTTTTGTTGGTTTTGCTGATTATTAGTGATACATATAATTTAATCTCTTTGGATTTCAAACAAAAATATATTGTAGTAGTGTTCAGCAGTATTACAGCCAGAGAATAGTGTATGCCAATCACTACTCTATGATATCATGGCTTTTTAAAAGTTGTAATTGGTTATCCCATCATTAAGATGGTTTCTGTAAGAACATATATTGAGACAAAAGTCAATCATGCTATGATCACTGTTGGAAAAGAGTTCTTTTATTTGTAGTCCATAAATTGAGTGTAAACTGTTGCAGAAAATGAGATCAAGACAATTGTTAAGTCTAGTATTGTCTGTAACTAACTTATATAGCCCTCGACTGATAATAGCGTTATAAAGAGTTGAATATATGGATTCAGTTGTACATTCGTTTAGGGTCCAATTTATATGAGGTAGGTTTAGGTCACCAAGAAATATAAGAGGATGTGGGTAGGTCAGTTCACAGATGATAGTTTCTGGAAGATCGAGTTCGTGTTTAACTTGCACCTTTTTTAGGTTGGTTTGTTTGTTTGTTTGTTTGTTTGTTTGTTTGTTTGTCTGTCTGTCTATCTATCTATCTATCTATCTATCTATCTATCTATCTATTTATTTATTTATTTATTTATTTATGACTTAGATTTGTATGCCGCCCCTCTCCGAAGACTCGGGGCGGCTCAAAACACGTGGAAACAAATCATAAATAATCTAACAAATTTAAAATTAAAAGATTTAAAAGACCCCATATACTAACAGACATGCACACAAGCATACCATATATAAATTAAACATGCCCAGGGGAAGATGTTTCAGTTCCCCCATGCCTGACGGCAAAGGTGGGTTTTAAGGAGTTAACGGAAGGCAGGAAGAGTAGGGGCAGTTCTAATCTCCGGGGGGAGTTGGTTCCAGAGGGCCGGTGCCGCCACAGAGAAGGCTCTTTCCCTGGGGGCCCGCCAACCGACATTGTTTAGTTGATTTCTTATAGAAGATTCCAATTTCACCTCCTCTACAGGTTTTGCGATCAGATCAGTAAACATTATAGTCTCTTACTGTGATAATAGTCAGGGAGGGATGTGTTTAGCCACATTTCACAGATAAATATAATATCAAATTTAGCAGTTTTTAGTAAGAGAACGAATTAAGGTATTTTGTTAAATATGCTTCTTGAATTCATTAGTTTGCATTTAAGATGAGCAGTGGTTGATATTGAGGAAGTAAGGGCGTGCATATCTAGTTTTGGTTTATGGGGGGTTGGTTTTGGTTGAAGGTGGATTGGAAGTTAGGATGGTTTTGGGTGATGGTGGTTTGAAGGTTGGATGGTGGATTGTGGATCTTAGTTTTGATGTAGCCAGTGCAGTAGTCAATGTACAGGTTAGTTTGTCCTTGGTCTTGACATTTTTGGAAATCTGCTTGGACTTTGCAGGATTGGATTCATTGTAGTATGAATAGGTCAGACCTTGAGCGAAGGTTTTTGGGCTTGGAGTCATTTTTGTTTATAGAGTTCATAGTATAGTATAGTATAAATTAATTTTCATTTGCTGAGTTCATTTTTGCAAACAACTTTGCAGAATTGTGGGGCCACCGAACCATCTCTATATTTAAACTCAGGGCCATCTCTAGAAACCTCAATAATTTATTCAGTGGGGAGTTTTGATGCAATAATGTTGCAAACCTGATCTATATCAAGTTCATTTGTGACATCAAGCCCAAATAGAATAGTGTTATTACATTTTTGTTCCTGTCTTTGATGAGTAAAGATATATTGTTTGGGTGGTTGGTAGATTGTTGAGGTAGTGGTTGTGCATGTGGTTGGGGTAGTGGTTATTGAGCTTGTAATTGAGATAGTGATTGTAGTATTGGAAAATGATTCTGAGCATTTGAATTTCCATTTGTCTGTGCTGTAATGTTTTTATCCAAAGATGTGAAGCACACTTCTATGTCTGCTTCTATGCATGCTTCCATGGAATCTATGTACTTTTTTTGGTGATTTTATGTTGTTTCCAAGGTTTGGAATTTATCCAAAATTAAATAATCCAGTATAGGTAGACATGATGGATAGAAATAAAGAAAGGTGGAAGCTTTTGTAGGAAATGGGCTACATTTTTGTTTATTTCCAGGAAGGTATTGTGGGCTTAATTTGATCACATGTGGCATTTTTTGCATTCTTCATTTTCTTTGGTGGTTTGTAGAATATATAATCTTTGGTAGAGATATCTTCCATTTGAAGGTATTTTATTGTGGATTTTTATTTTTTTTATTTTATTTGGCATGGTTAATAATGGGCCCCAGATGACTGCAAAACTCATGCAAGCTTTCTTAGCCGATCTGGGAATCTGACACATCCTAGTCTCTCCATGGTCGCCATCTAGAAATGGTCAAGCTGAACAAATGGTGCACCTGTCCAAAGAGACACTTACACGCATGGGACCAGGGGACTGGCAGGAAAAAATCAATCAGTTCCTTCTGGTCCAACATATAACCCTCAGCGCAGCCAGTAACAAAAGCCCAGTTGAACTGTTGATGGGGTGGAAGTTAAGGACAACGTTACATAAGCTTAAACCCAACCTACAATCCAGAAACCCCTTTAGGATCGAAGAGAATAGAGGGAAACTTAGTGTGGCGGGGATTTAGTTTATGCACACAATTTTACAGGGGAGCCCAAATGGCTCCTTGGGTGCATAAGCAAGGTTATGGGACCCAAGTCATACCGAGTCCAGCTCTAGGATGGTAGACTCTGGAGAAGGCACCTCGACTAGCTCAAACTAAGAATAGGACAGTCCTCCCTACACCTGGCCAGTTAAGGAGGCCATCACGACAACCTACAGGCAATCTCCGATGACATCCAGGGAACCACAGAAGATGAGGCCAGGAAGAAGCAGGTCTCAGCCCACACACGTGGGGGCTGGTTCCAGGTATTTACTCAAGCCAGGGTTGGATGAACAATAAGCATGTCTGAACCAGTCGAAAGCAACCCACTTATGGAATCGTGCAGATCCAGAAGAACAGTCAGGAGGCCTGCATATTTGCATGACTACATAGACTACATTTATATCTGAATAGAGGAAACAAGAACTAAGAGGGGAGGGGTGTTACATATGAATGCATGTCCAAATTAGCAGAGCCATCACTGATTGGCAAATAAAGCGGTGGCAGATTCAAAATCCTGTCATTAGCTGGCAGAGCTGCTGGGAACCCATAAAAGCAGTCTCTCTGCAGCTTGTACCAGTTCTCTTCAGAGCCTACCCTATGGAATAAAGTACTGAACTCACTTCAGGTTTGATTTTTTATTGCACCACGTGCGATGTAAGATCACCCATCTTTGAGAGACGTGAAATATGAAATATGAGTTAAAGTCTACGTCTTTGCACCGGGATTATTTCAAAACATGCCAGTTGTATCTTTCCTTCCCTTTTTTCAGAGGCAGAACAGGCCAAGAAAACACATGCACATAAAGGCCTCCTGATTGCACAACACACAGAAGAAAATTAGCAATTAAAAGCAATTACATTATAGTGTGAAGCTAGAGGAGGTTTCAGTAAGAGCAATTTGGCAATTTCCATATCAGTTCATGGCATTCATTAAGACTGTAAAAATGCCTTTTCAGAAAAGCTCAAGAGACCCTAATGATTCAGCCTCATTCTAACAATCACCATCAAGAAGGTGTGACTGTACCATTATTAGCAAACTAAAATTAACACAGAGGTCCCGAGGTCTACCGCGGCATTAGAAAGATGGCTCATTATCATATTCCAATAACCCATGAAATGATAGAGGGGAAGGTTTTAGATCTGCTGGTTGCAAAGACACTTTTGATTTTGGACTTCCATGCCTATATCTAATGATGGCCACCACCAACAAAGTTAGGCTCTGAGGAGTGGTATTCACAAGCACTGAACACAACATCAGTTGTTCATCATGTACTATTTATCGTACCATGAAATGGTGACTTCAACGTGGGAATGACCTGGCATAGGTTTAACATCATGGAAAGAATGTTCCTATCACCCAACTTCATGTCAATTGCAAAACTGATGAAGATGTAAACTCACCAATAATGAGAACTCCAACAGTGTAAATACAATTTGGCTGGCAAGTAAAAAGTTCAAATTCAGCTTCCTTTAGTGAATTATTGCATAGTATGCCTGTGGTTATTATAACATTATTATTATATAAAATGTATATTATTATTATTATTATTATTATTATTATTATTATTATTATTATATAAAAATATTATAATGTATAAAAATAACAAAATAACTTGCCATTATTATTATATTATACTATATTTACTTGCCATTATTATTATAATGGCAAGTAAAAAGTTCAACTTGCAGGTCAAATTCAGCTTCCTTTGGTGAATTACTGTATGGTATGCCTGTGGTTATTATAATATGAGTCCCAGCGACCGGTTAGATCCCACAGAGTCGGCCTTCTCCAGGTCGCATCAAATAGACAATGTTGCTTGGTGGGGCTTAGGGGAAGAGCCTTCTCTGTGAGGGCCCCGACCCTCTGGAATCAGAGGCTTGGCAACTGACTCATATTTGTGACAGTTGCAATGTCCCTGGGGTCATGTTATCTCCTTTTGCAACCTTCTGACAAGCAAAGTGTTGGTTATGACCTTTAAAGCCCTTCATGGCACCGGACCAGATTATCTCAGGGACCACCTTCTGCTGCACGAATCCCAGCGACCAGTTAGATCCCACAGAGTGGGCCTTCTCTGGGTCCTGTCAACTAAACAATGTTGTTTGGCGGGACCCAGAGGAAGAGCCTTCTCTGTGGCGGCCCCAGCCCTTTGGAACCAACTCCCCCCAGAGATTAGAATTGCCCCCACCCTCCTCGCCTTTCGTAAACTTCTTAAAACCGACCTCTGCCGTCAGGCATGGGGGAACTGAGATATTCTTTCCCCCTAGGCCTTTACAATTTATGCATGTTATGTCTGTATGTATGTTTGGTTTTTATAATAACGGGTTTGTTTAGTTATTTTAGTATTGGATTGGATTGTCACATGCTTTTTATCATTGTTGTTAGCCGCCCAGAGTCTACGGAGAGGGACGGCATACAAATCCAATAAATAAAATAAATAAATAAATAAAGTCAATAGGAAAACCAGATTTACTTAACGACCATGTTACTAACTTGCAGCAACTCATCACAATTGTTCAACTCTGACAAGAGAGAGCATTAAAATGGGGCAAACCAACTCACCAACTGTCACTGCTCAGTAATAGAATTTGGGGCACAATTTGAGGATTAGGTGTATTTCCCATAACAAATCAAGCGGTAATGAATGCTACAAAGCTGCAGAGTTCTGCTGGTAGTGACATTATTCCAAGCCTCTAAGATTATAAACAAATGACCCAATAGAAACCTGTGGCCAGCCTGATTCTGTATTGAGAAATAGGGATTTGTGCAAGATTCAATTTTGAAGGGGGGAAATGTAATTGTTGGACTGCATGGATAATCTTGGTGCACAAGTATAAAAATATTATATATATATATATGCAACATTTATACATTAACTGGTCTTTCTAAACCTGAGTTAGAGCGAGTGAAGTCATCCATGAGATAACTTTAAAATTATAACGACATGTTCTGCTCACAACTTTTTTTGTGTATGAATAGGAATAATCCACAGCACATTAGTGTTCCAGGGTTTTAGCATGATTTACTCAGTATGTCATCTGCACTATTGTTATTGAGCAACAGTATATTCACACCGAGTTTGGCTTAGTTTTTACTAATCTTGTGAGTGTCATACTGTATTTGGACATCTTTGTTCATTTGGACATCAGTCTTCTGTTAACTGTTCGTCAGCACCCTAACCTGTTTTTGTGAATAATTTCCATCCCCTTTTTTTAATAGTCTAGTACAGTGATGGCGAACCCTTTTTTCTTAGAGTGCCAAAAGTATGCATGCACTATCACACACATGCGTGTGCTCACACCCATAATTCAATGCCCCTTGTGTCCCACCAGCCCATGCACATGCGCCCCACCACTGCTCTGTCACTTGTGCATGCACACATGATTCCCCAAGTCCCCCATTTCCTGATTTCCAGTAGGCCCATTTTCCACCCTCCCCAGGCTCCAGAGTCTTCCCTGGAGCCTGGGTAGGGCAAAAATGGCCTCCCTTGGTCCCCTGGAGGATCTTCAGAGGCAAAAAAGGGCCCATTTCCTGACTTTTGGTGGGCCTGGTAGGCTCGTTTTTCACACTCACACACATCCCAGACTCCAGAGGCTTTCTTGGAGCCCGGGGAGAGCGAAAATGCCCTCTCTGCCCTCCCGGAGGCCCTCCCAGAGCCTGAGTGTGAGCCAAAAATAAGCTGGCCAGCGTATACATGCACATTGGAGCTGAGCTAGGGCAGCAGATCAATCTGCCATCGGTTCGCCAACTCGGGTCTGGCAGAATTTCTACATCCTGCTTTATATTATAGGATGGATTTCATGGGTTCTTTTTCACTTAAACCCTTCACTCTGTTTATTCCATGAATTCCCTTCTGCTTCATTAAGACTGGGCTATGACTACTGAATTTCTGTTGGCGTACATCTCAGAGTCCTTGGCTGCCTCCTTCGTTGTGAATGATCTCCAACTCGTTCGGTCCTTTCATGAGATAAACCAGCATTGAGAGGAGGCAGGACTTGAGTTTTATTTTGATCCTTGTTAGTCTAAAAAAGTAACCGCACTTGGCGAACCATTTCTGGCTTTAGAAACTAAGCAGAGTTAGAGTTGGTAAATATTTAGGTGGGAAGCCTCCAAGTAATAAGAGGATGGTAGACTACATTTAGAAGCTGAAAGACATCCTGGAAGGAGGCAAGGAAAACCATGTCTGTACTGTTGCCAAGGAAAATATTTGGCTACCTTCTTTGAGTTCCCAGGGATTGAGCATGGTCAAAAGATTTTTTTTTAACCTGTTAGACCCTGGGATAAGAATACAAGAAGAGCCATGCTGAATCGGGCCAAAGCCCATTAAGTCCAGCATTCTATGTCACACAGTGACCCACCAATTTTACATGGGGATCTTGAGCATAAAGAGAAGACAAAACCCTCCCTTTCCCTTGACCCCCAATAAATGCTACCCAAGGGAATCCTGCCTGCCCCAACCAACATAAAGGCAGCACTTGAACATCCATTTCAATAACCACCGATACACTTGGCATCCATGAATCTCTCTAATCCTGCCTTGAAGCTATCCAGGCTGACAGCTGTCACGACCTCTTCTGTGAATTCCATAAACCAATGACCATCTGGGTGAACAAATATTTTCCTTTATTTGTCCTCACTTTCTTACCTATGATCTTTAGGGAGTGCTCCCTTTTCCTAGTATTGTGTGATAGAGAAAATATTTTTTCTCTATCTACCTTTTCTATCCCATGCATGGTTGTATACACTTCGATCAAGTTATCTCTTAAATGCCGTCTTTCAAGGCTGAAGAGACCAAGGCGTTGCAACCTGGTTTCATAAGGGAGGTGCTCCATTTCCTTGATCTTTTTTGTTGCCCTTTTTTGCACCTTTTCCAGTTCCATTATATCCGTCTTGAGGTCCAGTGACCAGAACTGTACACAGCACTCCAAATGTGGTCTCACTATCGACAATAATGAGACACCTCCCACATTTAAGTCTGTGACTTAAACGCAAGATACATTTTTGTGAAATGAGAGATGACAAAGAACCAAGTTAATTAATAAGCAAATTTATTTAAAAAGAACAAATTTATCCAAGAAACTATAAAACTGCTCAGCAAAAGACAACACGAATTAGAGAGAACTAAGTCGGGGAAATCTCTGTACCAGTCCTCTTTTAACTCCCAAGATGGAAGTTCTGAGCTCACTCTCAATGATGAGAGCGTAGACATCCACAACTCCTCAGCTGAATCACAATTGAATCCTACCATGGTGGCAGCTGCAAGCCAGAGGCCCAGAAGCATCTCGCCCAATATATTTATTCTGTTCCCCTACTTGACTTAAAACTTAAGAGGACAGGGTTCTCTTATTCCCCCTTTCAGAAGATACCCTGCTTTGCAACTCCCAGCTTTAAAGACTTTCTCTGGCATGCCAGATCCAGACTGCCAAAATGCTGAAGACCACTGAATTCAGCTGCTTCTGTGACAAGCTGCCTTGGAAGATGATGTGCAGCACTGCCAGGGGCTCCATTGTGAGACAGTAGGGAAAGGTTCAAGCGAAGAAAGTTTGCAGGAATTGAATGGAAAAATTTAAAAAAACCATATTTATTTATTTATTTATTTATTGGATTTGTATGCCGCCCCTCTCCAGAGACTCGGGGCGGCTAACAGCGGCAATAAAACAGTGTACAGTACAATAGTAATTTGGTATTGATGATTAAAAATCAATTAATATAAAAACCAAACATACATACATACATACCATGCATAGAATTGTAAAGGCCTAGGGGGAAAGAGGATCTCAATTCCCCCATGCCTGGCGGCAGACTTTATTATATGCAGACTTTATTACTGTTTGCGTTTCTTAGTTATGGCTCAGTTATATCAAAATCTCTTACTGGTTAAAAATTTACCCTAATACAAAATATGAAACCCTGGATTGATGTGAATTTACACACTGTGATTAAAATAATGCATCTACACCAGGGTCCCCAACTTCAGGGTTGTGGCCACACAAGTAGTGGGTGAGCATGTAAACTTGTGTGAGCAACAGGTGCACACACTCAGATACAAAGCTGCATCTGTGCAAGTGGCGGGCACCTGCTGCGTGCGAAACCATTTCCTCTCCTTACCACCACCGTTGTTGCCATCGCCAGGCCACAAAACCAGGAAGGTTGAGAACCGCCGATGCAGATTATGTATAAAGCAGGTTTATCTGCTTTTCCAACTTCCATACAAGGTAGCAGAACAAACCATTCCTAACTTTGAAAATTAAAGCATGGTTTCGTTTTAGATCACTTTGGGATGTTTAACAGAATCCAGACAAACACACACACACACCATCATCCACACCCATATTTAGCAAGGGAGGTAATTGTTATTGAATTATTTTTTTTAAAAAAAAGAAAATGAATAGAAGCTCTTTCAGGGACAGCTATGATTATTATAGTACTTTACATTTGTCTTCTAGAGGGGAAAAACAATTTTCTCCTGACCAAAGAAAAATCCAGTTAGAGTTACTTCTAATATAACTGAAATTAAAAACAAAGCTTTTCTCTACCTACTGTATGTGTGAGTTCATTTCCCTGGAAATATAAAAATCACTCTCATTCTATATTTGTGTGAGTGTAAGGAGCATTGATTTCTACAAACTCAAATGCAGAGGATTATTGTTAATATATTCAAAACAGGTAACTGGGAGCTTCCCTTCATTCAAATTACCTGTAATGAATGCCGCAAGGAGTGGTAAACATCTCAAAAAGGTTAAGTTTCCAGATCCAACTGGAAACTCTTCCAATTTTTGTCATTTGGTAAAATGTTGACAAGTCAAGAGTTGCTTAGCCGAAAGCTTCAGATGTGACCTTATAAATTTTCTGACTTACCACTACTTTGGCCTTGGATAATTTTGTTGTGTTTCTGTACCACTGTATTTTGACTCTTCTGTCATTCTTAAAAACAGCATTTCACATCTTCCGAGGCTCATTGTAACCCTGTGAGCGTCAGCATTCTATGCTTACCTCCCTCCCACCTGAACAAAAAAAATCTACTAGAGAGACAAAGTTCCTTCTGGAAAAAATAATGTCCTTGAAACATAATGGGGGGAAATAACATGACTGTAATTGCCAGAGACACATTATTTGTTTGTCACCGTTTACCATTCCAACCATTTTCAATAACATGTAAACAATCAAATGCTTTTGGAGCAGTTTTAAACAATGGAACATACAGCTGCAAATACACAAATGCTTTGAAAATCATTGTTAGCCCTTTCTGTATAGCTTTTGATTCTATCTTTGGAGGAAAGCATAAAAAGATCCTGTAAATCACAACTGTTTAGAGCATTTACTTTCCAAAGCATATCCCAAGCATTAAAGTCTAATACAGAGCTCTTGAACATAAAATAATTTCAATTTAACAGTGGGTTCGTTTCGACATGATTTGAGAGAGAAATCAGAATGCTATTTAAATTTAGTCTTTCCTCTCTCACATACACATGATCTGGGCTGATTTTAACTCTAAGTGCGGGATGGATATCCCTGTGATGTCTCTGCAATCTGGATCACAATATTGGTACTGAGAAAACTGTGCAATTCAAACGTTAAGCAAAAAATTCAAGACTACCGGTAGCGCGTATCAGTTTGTATCACGTTGGCTGGCATAGCTGAAGAAATTAGCATTTAGAAAGGCTTAAAAGACATACTTGAATCAAGTTTGACTCCTCTGATTATAGCCATGAAGTTTTTTTTGACACAATTACAGAAGTAATGTATCTTTCCACTAGCTTCTTCAAGGATGTTCTTATTTATACTTTCAGCTGTTCCAATAGCTCTGGAATTTCCAAGTAGTTCGCCATCCAAAGTTAACCAGGTTTCAGCCTGTTTATCTTCCCAAAAATCAGCCAAATTCATCTATGCATAAATTTGTAACCATGAAAAAAAAAAACCAATATCAAGAATATTCTGGAGATATTACCATAGTAATATCTGGTCATTCTGGAGTTACCATAAGCTGCATATAAATATAACTCTTTAAAAAAATAAACCAACCCTGGACATTACAATTCTCATTTTACACAAAGCTTATTGTCAGTTGCAGGTCTACCTAATTCTTCCACAAGAAGGTAATAACATATAATAACACAACATTTTCATTCCAAGCTTCAACTATAAAAATAATGAGATTTGGTGCATTTTGCTACAAAATGTTCCATTAATGTTCATAAGAAATTGCAATTCACTATTTTTTATATGACAGCAGCCATTTAAATATGAGCCAGTAGTGTGCAGTAGCTGCCAAAAAAGCCAACACAGTCCTAGGCTACATTAACAGAGGGATAGAATCAATAGACCTTTAAGCTAACTTTATGTAAGTACTATGTGTATTTTATACATATAGAATGAGAGAAAGGGAGAGGGAGAAGAGAAAGGGAGGGAGGAGGGAGAGGAGAGAGAGAATCATAAAGATTTGAAAGACTTCATTTGAAACAACAGCAATACAAAAAAACAGAAAACAAGAGAAAATCTCTAAGACGTTTTTTTCTAACATTCAAAGATATTTTTATCTTCATGACATTTGGGCCTATCTCCACTCCAATTAAGAGGGCTGTGGGCTGTGATCAGATCATGCCAGATTAATCTTATTGCTTTCTTTAACAAAGTGGACCAGAGGAATTAGTGGACCAGAGGAATGTTGTCGATTTAATTTACTTGGACTTCAGTAAGGCATTTGATAAAGTAGACCATAACCTACTACTAGATAACACCACCAGATGGATTCAAAACTGGCTAACCAACCACACTCAATGCGTAGTGTTCAACGGAACTGCATCTATATGGAGGGAAGTATGCAGCGGAGTACCCCAAGGCTGTTTTAGGCCCAGAACTTTTCAATATCTTCATCAATGACTTGGACAAAGGGATAGATGGGTAACTCATCAAATTTGCAGATGACACCAAATTGGCAGGAATAGCCAACTCTCCGGAAGATAGGCTCAGGGAGCCAGAAGGTTCTTGATAGACTTGAATATTGGGCGCTATCAAATAAAATGAAATTCAATGGTGAAAAAAGCAAGGTTTAGGTTCTACATTTAGGCGACAAAAACAAAACGCACAGGTACAGTATATGTGGCACCTTGTTCCACAGTAGTAATTGTGAGAGGGATCTTGGAGTCCTAGTGTGCAGCTGCCAAAAAAGCCAACACAGTCCTAGGCTACATTAACAGAGGGATAGAATCAAGATCACATGAAGTGTTAATACCATTATAAAATGCCTTGGTAAGGCCACACTTGGAATACTGCATTCAGTTTTGGTCACCACGATGTAAAAAGGATGTTGAGACTCTAGAAAGAGTTCAGAGAAGAGCAACAAAGATGATTAGGAGACTGGAGGCTAAACTATATGAAGAACGGTTGCAGGAACTGAGTATGTCTAGTTTAATGAAAAGAAGGACTAGGGGAGACATGATTACAATATCTCAAGGGTTGCCACAAAGAAGAGGGAGTCAGGCTATTCTCCAAAGCATCCTAGGGTATGACAAGAAGCAATGGGTGAAAAGTAATGAAGAAGAGAAGCAACTTAGAACTAAGGAGAAATTCCTAACAGTTAGAACAATTGATCAGTGGAACGGCTTGCCTCAGAAATCGTGAATGCTCCAACACTGGAAGTTTTAAAGAAGATGTTGGATAACCATTTGTCTGAAGTAGTGTAGGGTCTCCTGCCCAAGAAGGGAATCAGACTAGAAGCTCTCCAACGTCCCTTCCAACTCTGTTGTTGTTGTTCTATTCTATTCACTATTCTTTCAGTGCTGTAATTTTGCATGGTCCCTAAATGAACTGTTGTAAGTTGAGGACTATTTGTAGTTTAAGTGCTGCACGTATTCCTTACTTAGCATGGAAGCTTGCAGGTTGATTTTGAACCTAATTCTAAGCTTCCCAGTTCTAATCATAATCAGTCTCTGTGACAAGTGAGAAACAAAATCTCTTACTGCATTGATAGCTTCACTGAAACTAGGCAAAACACAATGCCAAAAACAAGCAGAACCTGTAATTATGTAGGATTAACACTAAGAACCACAACACCTTTATTCATTTGGAAGGGGTCAGCGTGGGTTTTTAACGGTACTTAAACCTAGTTACTTTCCAGCATACTCCAAAATTCAACCTGCTTCAAATCCCAACATAAGGATTCCAAATTTAGAAAGGCACTATATCTGACACTGGGAAGGGAAGCAGGTGATTGAACAACATTCATACTACAAAGCTAATCCAGTCATTCCAGTCATTCACTGTCCCACCCAACTACATTCAAGTGCCACCCCCACAGCCAAATCATGAATTGAATTTGCCAAGAAAAACAGGGGAGGAAAAATCAAAGACTAATTTATAGAGTTCATTGGGAGCCTAGCAGCAAGAATTTTCATTCCATTATAAAACTTCAGTTCCTTTATTAGAAATTTAAGTACGGTAAAACTCTGCCTGACCAGTAACTTCAGTGTTTCCAATGCTGGTGATCCACCACTGTAAAGAAAGTACACACAGCCGCTGTGAGGAAAGTATGGACCCCCTCATAGAGAAGTTTTGGTGAAAAGACGCTCCAGATAAAGAGGTGGTATCGCAGTCCTGTGATCAGAAGAATATATACTGTAACTGGGATGGAGCGCAGGAGTGCATAACAGAAACAGCCATGCCCGATCGCTGCAGGATTCCTGTAGTGGGGTGGGGGGTGTAAAAAGAGCACAAAACACATATAATAATCCAACATTTTCATTCCAAGTTTCAACTTTAAAAATAATGACATTTGGTGCATTATGCTACAAAGCGTTCCATTAATGCTCATAAGAAATTGCATACACCATTTTTTTATATGACAGCAGTTGATAGACCTCTTTCAGATTCTTGAACTACTGTTTGAGGAAAAATATAATCAAAGCAAACTACAGGCAATTCTTTAAGCTACATTTTTTTAAAAATAATTTTTTATTATAATACAAAGATTAAAAAGAACAGGCATATCATGTTGTATCATTCTACAATATATACTGTACAGAGCTGCCCCTAATTCCCCCTCCCTCCCCATTGAACTGTTAGCCACACAGTTCTTATATATAGAGAGAGGATAATTCTCTGCCTTACAAGTCAAAGGTTGCAGGATCTTAATTTTGTGTCTCGGATTGATTTTAGGAACATCTGGTTTATTTACTACCATTTTTTTTTCTTGTATCGACCCAGTCATAGAATTTCTTTAAAAATTTCATAGTATTTTGATTCTTCTTTGTTTTTAAGTTTTTGGGTTAATCTGTCCATTTTTGCACAGTCGTATATTTTTTTAATCATTTCTCTTTCTGATGGTGTTTCTTCTTTTTCCCAATTTTGCGCTATTGTAATTCTAACTTAAGCTACATTTTTATAAGTGCTATGTGTATATTACACTTGAGTCCTCATTTAAAAATTGTTGGCTGAAAAAAAAACAATAGATGAAATCACATTTTCAATTACTGCAATGTGCTCTACGGAGGGCTCCACAGAGAGAGGCAAATATATATGCCCCAGAATAAAATCTGGGTCATCGTCATCACAGGTTTACTCTTCCAAATTTTTGGAAACATCCTGGAGCCCATACAGAATGTGTGAGAGAGACGTTCCCTGAGGATGGATTCCAGGACAGGTCCGAAAGCTGGGAAGATTAAACCTCTGCTCACAGAGACAGACCCAGATCGGTTCCTGTAGAATTCTGAAACTTCAACAGCTGTGCCAATAGTAAATGGTATCAGATACGCAGTAGATGTACCATTACAACTACATGAGCTGTCCTGGTTACCAGTATTGAAGAGGTGTAGTCAATATTCGAGGTCATTAAAATGAGGACCCAGATTGTTGGGAGCAATATGCTGAATCTGAGAACTGCTCAGAGAGGGTTTTAAAGCACTAAAAAGCTGTATATAAATCTAAGTCTGTCTGTCTGTCTGTCTGTCTGTCTATCTACAGTATCTATCTATCTATCTATCTATCTATCTATCTATCTATCTATCTATCTATCTACAGTATCTATCTATCTATCTATCTATCTATCTATCTACAGTATCTATCTATCTATCTATCTATCTATCTATCTATCTATCTATCTATCTATCTATCTATCTATCTCCAAATTTGCAAACAATTGATAAAGAAATAAAGGGAGACTAGTATAGATCTATTTCAAGCTATTTAGCTCTCATCAGTTAGCCATACCATACCCTTCTAGGATTCGAACCTGGGCTGCCTGCCTTGCTAGGCAGAGCTTTTATCCTCTATGCTCCCTCCCTCCTTTTGTCTATACACACACACACACACACACACACACACACACACACACACCTCCTGCAATGTTTGGCCTATTTCTTTTTAAAATCTTGTATTATATCTTGTTCAGTGCTCGCACCATTTTAGAGTGTGGTGGCAGAGAAATCCTAGTAATAAATCATGTTCGGTTGGTCTTCCAGCTATCTTTGCTTGGCAAGACTAGATAAGGATTTATTTCTTAATGGTTTGACACCTAGATACAACAGATAGCCATTCCTATGTAACAGATGACCCTCCACATAGCAGAGTGAAGCAAAATCTTCCCAATGCTTTTCACACGACCAGGCTTTTTCTGATCAAATTAATGACGCAAAAGCATTGCCATCATCTCGGAGAAGGCTGGCTGATGGGTAGCTCTGTCTTAAAATAATCAGGAGGGGAATAATTATATCAAGAAGCAATCGTAGAATCTAGTCTGCACACGTGCGCAGCTCCGTTTGCGCAAGTGAAGCTGCGAAGCACACAAGCGCTCGCCCGAAGCTTGTGTGGCCCAGCTGCAATATCAGCCTTGAGGACCCCCAATACAGACTTTAAAACTATCCCGAATTGATTTTGAAAACTGTAAATCATCATGTCCCCCCTTTTCCTTCTGGAGGACAGAAGGAAAAGGGGGGACATGATCGAAACTTTTAAATATGTTAAAGGGTTAAATAAGGTTCAGGAGGGAAGTGTTTTTAATAGGAAAGTGAACACAAGAACAAGGGGACACAGTCTGAGGTTAGTTGGGGGAAAGATCAAAAGCAACATGAGAAAATATTATTTCACTGAAAGAGTAGTAGATCCTCGGAACAAAGTTCCAGCAGACGTGGTTGGTAAATCCCCAGTACAGGTAACTGAATTTAAACATGCCTGGGATAAACATATATCCATTGTAAGATAAAATACAGGAAATAGTATAAGGGCAGACTAGATGGACTATGAGGTCTTTTTCTGCCGTCAGTCTTCTATGTTTCTATGTAAATAAAGAAAATGTTAATGTTTGGTATGTGCCACTTTATGATAATGGCTTCTTTGATTCACCCCATCCTTTGGGAGAAAAAAAGTCTATCTATAGCAAAGGTTCCCATCCCCCGGGGGGGGGGGCATTACGGGGCCATGAGCCATTCAGAACCGGACTGTCAAATCAGCAGGTGAGTGTGTACACACACCCATATCCCCACGTGTATGTATGCTCTATTTCAGTGTTTCCCAACCTTGGCAACTTGAAGATATCTGGACTTCAACTCCCAGAATTCCCCAGCCAGCATTCGCTGGCTGAGGAATTCTGGGAGTTGAAGTCCAAATATCTTCAAGTTGCCAAGGTTGGGAAACACTGCTCTATTTGCACGAGGGTATGCATGCTTGCCCGCCACTTGCAAAAAGGAAACTGATCACGTGCTTGCCTGCCATTCACCCTGAACGATCCCCTCTCCTCCCCCACCGTTCTGCAAAGCCGGAAATGTTGGGGAATTCTAATCTACTGAACCAACAGTGCTGTACCCCTCTAGATTTTATCTTAGCCTTTTCTCTCTTCAGCTTGCCTTGACCTGGCAACTCTTCCAATATATTTTGCTATACAAAACAAACAGTTTTTAAGGACGGTGCAAGGCAAGTTAACATTTATGAAGCCATTTTGATTTTGTGCATAAAAAGTCAGGTGCACATTTTCCCCATTCACCTAAGCCCTTTAAATAAAAGCAGCACTGGAATTTAAACTTTTTAAAATTCCAGTGGTGCTGGAAGCAGCGGATGAGCGGAGAAGCTTTGTCCTCTGCGTTATCGATGGCATCTCCGTGGGCCCCCCAAACACACTTCTGCGAGTAACTTCGGAGTAGCCCAGGAGCAGCTTGGGGATTTTGGCAGACTCCAGGTAACCCCTAAGGAGGCTTGTGGAAGAATTTATTTATTTTATTTTATTTTATTTTATTTTATTTTATTTTATTTTATTTTATAATTTAATTTAATTTAATTTAATTTAATTTAATTTAATTTAATTTAATTTAATTTAATTTAATTTAATTTAATTTAATTTAATTTTATTTTATTTTATTTTATTTTATTTTATTTTATTTTATTTTATTTTATTTTATTTTATTTTATTTTATTTTATTTATTTATCAGATTTGTATGCTGCCCCTCTCCACAGACTCGGGGCGGCTCACAGCAATAATAATACAATGTAAACAAATCTAATATTTAAGTTAATTTTAAAAAAACCCAATTTAGAAACCAATCATACATACTAGCATGCCATACATAAATTTTATAAGCCTAGGGGGAGGGAAAATGTCAATTCCCCCATGCCTGACGACAGAGGTGGGTTTTAAGGAGCTTACGAAAGGCTAGGAGGGTGGGGGCAACTCTGATATCTGGGGGGAGTTGGTTCCAAAGGGTCGGGGCCGCCACAGAGAAGGCTCTTCCCCTGGGTCCCACCAAACGACATTAAAGAAGAAGAAACACAAAAAGACCTGTTTGCCTGTTGCAGAACCAGTCCCCCCTCCCCCCATCTCAGCCTGCTTGCCCCCCCCCCCCCCGCCCACTGGAAGAAACTAGACCAGTATTCTGCAGGCCCTGGTGGAAAGGACATGTTTCACTGGCAAACCACAATTATGGATCCTAACGACAGTCCACATCAAGGTGTTTTTCTTCCTTTCTGATAATTCACTTCCCTATAGACTACCCTTTCAAGCCACTTAGGGTTGCAGTAATAATGTGTAATTATCCTGTTTTATTTATTTATTTATTTATTTATTTATTTTATTTGTTAGATTTGTATGCTGCCCCTCTCCATAGACTCGGGGCAGCTAACAACAATAATAAAACAGCGTATGACAAATCTAATATTTAAAATAACTAAAATCCCTTATTAAAAAAACAAACATACACACAAATATACCATGCATAAATTGTATAGGTCTGGGGGGAAAGGAATATCTCAACCCCTCCATGCCTGACGACAGAGGTGAGTTTTAAGGAGCTTACAAAAGGCAAGGAGAGTGGGGGCAATTCTGATCTCTGGGGGGAGCTGGTTCCAGAGGGTCGGGGCCGCCACAGAGAAGGCTCTTCCCATGGGTCCTGCCAAACGACATTATTTAGTTGATGGGACCCGGAGAAGGCCAACTCTGTGGGACCTAACTGGTCGCTGGGATTCATGCGGCAGAAGGCGGTCCCTGAGATAAACTGGCCCGATGCCATAAAGAGCTTTATAGGTCATAACCAATACTTTGAATTATGACCGGAAACTGATCGGCAACCAATGCAGACTGCGGAGTGTTGGTGTAACATGGGCATACTTAGGGAAGCCCATGATTGCTCTTGCAGCTGCATTCTGCACGATCTGAAGTTTCCGAACAGTCTTCAAAGGTAGCCCCATGTAGAGAGCGTTACAGTAGTCGAGCCTCGAGGTGATGAGGGCATGAGTGACTGTTGATCTCGCAATTTGCGAGGTCCGGCCCAAATGATATGTAAGTATGTGATTTTTAACTGTTTTTTAATCTTCTATGATGTTTTCAAATGTATTTTCTATTTCTTATTGTAAGCTACCCAGAGTCCTTCGGGAGTTGGGCAACACAAACATACAATAAATTAAATTAAATTAAATTAAACTTCCAAGGGTATAGTGAATCGCATTATTCTGAACATACCACCAGGGAGATTTTTGTGCAAGGTTACCGAATAAAATTTTTAATTACTACTCAAGGCCAATCTAGGAAAATCGAAAAAGACATGATAAGAACTTCAAGAAGGTCATAAGAGCAGAAACCCTCAGTAGAATTGGCAACAATACATCCATCCTATTTCCTTAATGAAGGCTAACTCATCAGGATCTTGACCATCTAAACTGACACAAAGCTTTCCCTATTCAGCTTCCACTGTTTGGTTCTTCGCTGGGCTCTGGACTGCCGCCAACTGGCTCTTCAAGAGTTGAGAACATATAAGCTGTTCATAATCTTCCCTCGTGGTGATTCTGCTCTGTCGTTAATATACCCAGAATGAACAGTTCATAAAAAACACAATGATTTCAAGCCCTTCAATTCGCGCCTACATTGTAGAGCTCATCACCATTTACCAGCTGCAAAGAACACTGGGACAGGGGTGTCAAACCTAAGGCCCACGGACAGCTTAGTTCTGGCCCATAGGGTTGACCTGGAAAAAGTGAAGGAATTGGTCGCAGGGTCTCTGCCAACAAAAACGGAGCTCCGGTTTCACTGGCAGAGAGCTGCAGGAGGCTATGGCAGCCAAAATCAGAGTTCGGGAGCCCTTTTTCACTAAAAATGGAGCTCGAGAGTCAAACTCAACCAGGATAAGACGGAGTGGCTGTGGGTTTTGCCTCCCAAGGACAATTCCATCTGTCCGTCCATCACCCGGGGGGAGAATTACTGACCCCCTCAGAGAGGGTCCGCAACTTGGGCGTCCTCCTCAATCCACAGCTCACATTAGAGAACCATCTTTCAGCTGTGGCGAGGGGGGCGTTTGCCCAGGTTCGCCGGGTGCACCAGTTGCGGCCCTATCTGGACCGGGACTCACTGCTCAGTCGCTCATGCCCTCATCACCTCGAGGCTTGACTACTGTAACGCTCTCTACATGGGGCTACCTTTGAAAAGTGTTCGAAAACTTCAGATTGTGCAGAATGCAGCTGCAATCATGGGCTTTCCCAAGTATGCCCATGTCACACCAACACTCCGCAGTCTGCATTGGTTGCCGATAAATTTCCGGTCACAATTCAAAGTGTTGGTTATGACCTATAAAGCCCTTCATGGCATCGGACCAGAATATCTCCGGGACCGCCTTCTGCCGCACGAATCCCAGCAACTGGTTAGGTCCCACAGAGTTGGCCTTCTCTGGGTCCCGTCGACTAAACAATGTCATTTGGCGGGACCCAGGGGTAGAGCCTTCTCTATGGTGGCCCCGGCCCTCTGGAATCAACTCCCCCCCAGAGATCAGAATTGCCCCCACCCTCCTTGCCTTTTGTAAACTTCTGAAAAGCCACCTCTGCCATCAGGCATAGGGGAATTGAAATATCTTCCCCAGGCCTATATAATTTATGTATGGTGTGTTGTGTGCATGTTTTTTAAATTATGGGTTTTTAACTTCATATTATTAGATTTGTATTGTACATTGTTTCTATCACTGCTGTGAGCCGCCCCGAGTCTACAGAGAGGGGCGGCATACAAATTTAATAAATAAATAAATAAATTTTTGCTGGCAAAGAGCCTGGACCACCACAGGCACTCCCAACACAGGAGGGAGTGGGAAGAGAGAGAGAGAGAGAAGCTGCTGTAATTTGATACTTGAAACAAAGCCTTTTCAACACTGCATTCAAGTTTCCACTCCCGACAATTTTACCCTAGTGTTGAACCTAAGTGAGCTAATGAGATCCCGCACATGCTCATCTATATGAGAAGCACTGACACCATCATGAATAAATATTTCGTGACTCCGCGGCGGCGACTGCTATGGGACTGTGACACCAGAGCTTCTGCATTCTGGCAAGACATTCATATGCAGGCTTTGCAGCTAAAACTGGAATTGCAGGCTGCCCAGAAAACAGCTTATTAAATTTAACAAAAGGCTGGAGGAGGGGGGGGGGAGAGAATTCTGCAGGTTTTGTAATGCAAAACAGTATTACAGGCACATAAGCAATCTTTCTGATGCACAGCAGGCACCCAATACATATGCAAAGATGAAATACCAAAGGGTTTCGGTAAACCAAATCGCGTGTCGCTAGATACACAAGCCATGAGATTTAACGGGAACACATGAACCGGAAAAAGTTGCTCTGAGCCTAAAATAAAGATTATTTCCTATCAGCCATGAAGTGACAATTCTAGGGCAGTGTTTGTTTGTTTTTGGTCAGGTATGATAAGGAAAAAGGGAGCCATTTTGATCTGCAGTAATTCAAGTGAAATCTTACACTCTTGTTGCAACCCTGAATCGAAGCTGGCTAGGGCTGTCTTTGAGGCTTCAGGGCTGCCACTAGATGGGAAGGGGAGGAAAATAAATAATTGAGGTTTTACAGTCAAGAGACTGTTCTTGTAAGAACCAAGATCATTCTAACAGATAACTGGGAGAGGAGGAGCAAAGTAACCAAGCAACTGGCCAGCACCTCTGTTATACAATGTGACTGATGACTTGGGGAAAGGGGAGAAACGTTCTCTTTTAATTAGGTGAAAAGCATGGGAACTTTCAGAATTGGTTTTCACCAGTTGCGCCAATACGATGTGTCCGATAAATCTGTTGTTTGAAGAATCTACTTGCCTTGCTTTGTTTTTTAAAACCAGTAGATGTAGCTAGTATATGACTAACACAAGGGGTTGTTTACAAGGTTTTCCAAGGCCTCTTTCACTCGTAAAAATTCTGGATTCCCATGATACCATTGGTCTTGGGAAAGTCTGAATGTGAACTTATTTATTTATTTATTTATTTATTTATTTATTTATTTAGTTAGTTAGTTAGTTAGTTAGTTAGTTAGTTAGTTAGTTAGTTAGCTAGCTAGCTAGTTAGTTAGACCAATACACAATGAGGGTTTTAGTGGGTATATATATATATATACACATAGTAAAATACATGATGAAGGTTATAGAGGAGATACTCATAGTAAAATATATCTAAGAAAGAAGAATACAAAGTTTTCCAAGGCCTCTTTAATTCATAATTTTTCTGGATTCCCATGATACCATTGGTCTTGGGGAAGTCTGAATGTGAACTTATTTACTTACTTACTTACTTACTTACTTACTTACTTACTTACTTACTTACTTACTTACTTACTTACTTACTTACTTACTTACTTACTTAGTCCAATGAGGCTTTTAGTGGGTATATATATATATATATTGCACAAGAGCCGGGATGGCGCAGCAGGTAGAGTGTTGTACTGCAGGCCACTGATGCTGACTGTAGTTCTGAAGGTCAGCGGTTCAAATCTCATCACCGGTTCAAGGTTGACTCAGCCTTCCATCCTTCCGAGGTGGGTAAAATGAGGACCCGGATTGTGGGGGCAATAGGCTGGCTGTGTTAAAAAGTGCTATTGCTAACATGTTGTAAGCCACCCTGAGTCT
Organism: Erythrolamprus reginae; assembly: GCF_031021105.1. Classification (NCBI taxonomy): domain Eukaryota; kingdom Metazoa; phylum Chordata; class Lepidosauria; order Squamata; family Dipsadidae; genus Erythrolamprus; species Erythrolamprus reginae. The sequence goes on along the minus strand of NC_091951.1, from coordinate 239,656,855 downwards.
AAGGAGAAGGGCAGCATAAAAATTGAATAAATAAATAAATAAATAAATTTTATTTATTTATTACTTAGATTTGTATGCCGCCCCTCTCCGAAGACTCGGGGCGGCTCACAACACGTGGAAACAAATCATAAATAATCTAACAAATTTAAAATTAAAAGATTTAAAAGACCCCATATACTAACAGACATACACACAAGCATACCATATATAAATTAAACATGCCCAGGGGAAGATATTTCAGTTCCCCCATGCCTGACGGCAAAGGTGGGTTTTAAGGAGTTTACGGAAGGCAGGAAGAGTAGGGGCAGTTCTAATCTCCGGGGGGAGTTGGTTATAGAGGAGATACTCATAGTAAAATATACCTAAGAAAGAATAGAAAAGAATAGAAAAGAAGATACAGTAATAGAACATATAAATGAAAGAATAGAAGAAGAGATATAGGAATAGAAGAAAGGTATAGGAGATATAGGAGAGCAATAGGACAGAGGACGGAAGGCACTCTAGTGCACTTGTACTCGCCCCAGTTCAGGTACTACTCCAAGGGGCAAACATTTAAAATAATATTCCAGTGTTTTCTCCAGAGCTAGGAAATGGTGGATAGTTTCTCATAAATGAAATTCCCTGTGATTTGTTTCACCCACTCGGCATTCTTATAGGCAAGGCTGTGTTCTCCTATCTTCTTTGCTGTTGGATGTGAGTAGTTTTGCCCTTTCATTTCCTTGTAGTGACAAAAGAGGTGGATTTTTGCAGACTTCATTAGCCAGCTAGAGAGAACGGAAGGGCATATCAACTAAACTCTCAACATCAACAGTGAGGGCATGAGTACAACTACAAGGATCTAGAGCAGTGTTTCTCAACCTAGGCCATTTGAAGATGTGTGGACTTCAACTCCCAGAATTCCCCAGCCAGCGTTGCTGGCTGGGGAATTCTGGGAGATGAAGTCCACACATCTTCAAACAGCCCAGGTTGAGAAACACTGATCCAGAGATTTAAAATGCTCTTAGTGTGGAAGTATCCTACACATTTCAGTCTGGATTGTAGCTTGGATCTAAAAACAAGTTGCCCTTGGTTGCCATGAGGGATGCCCTCTTCCAAGCAAGAGAGAAAAGACAACCCTGTACATTGTATAGGATTTTTCAACGGTGTTCAACATGATGCAACTTTTGTACAGAGAACTCATTATTTATTTAATTATGTTTCAGGGGGATTCTGACTTCGCAACCGGTTTGGAGAGTTCTCAGATAAAAGAGAATTTAAAACAGCATATAGCAAAGAGAGGAATACAACCACTAGAAGACCAAAAGAAAATTCTAAATCACCCTCCTAACCCAAGGCCTGGGAAAACAATCAGGTCTTTAATCATTTGCAAATATCTCTCAATCTAATTGAATTGATTCTAATCTAATCTAATCTAATCTAATCATCTATTGAACAGGAGGGGCTAGGGGCTAACACTGAGAAGCCACATTTCCTATCAATTTGACCTCCAGAAAGTAGCAATAGCAATAGCGCTTAAAATGCATGTAGCACTTTTTACAGTGGTAAAGTTTTACAGCCCTCTCTAAGTAGTTTAGAGTCAGCCGCCCCGAGTCCCCGGAGAGGGGCGGCATATAAATCCAATTAATAAATACATATTTCCAGTGAAAGGCTACTAAATATTTTACTACCACACTGTGGGCGTGGCTTATGCAGGACGCCCTGCATTTTCTTTCAACATCTTTCAGTGCAAGTTGGGTGCTCTGGGGTGGAGGTCCATTTTCAGTACCCCACTGCGTGCCCCCCCCCCCGCCCCGTCTGGGCAGTAACCCACCCCTGTCCAGATCCAAGAATGGGAAAAAAGAAAAATAAAATCAAAAATTTTCTACCGGTTCTGCATACCTGACCGTACCCGTAGGAGCCCATCACTGCACATTTCTCCCAACCATCTGGGTCCTCATTTTACCAACTTTGGAAGGATGGAAGACTGAGTCAACCTTGTGGCACCACAACTATAATTGTAGAGGACAATCAACTGCTTCTCTCTAAGCAATTTTAAAGAGTGTAATAGTTCCTTCAGTCAGGAAATGTGCTTCTACAGATGGCCTAGCACTGTAATGGCAAACCAATGGCACGTGTGCCAGAGGTGGCACTTGGTGCCCTCTCTGATGGCACATGAGCCATTGCCCCAGTTCAGGTCCAGCTCATCAGATCTTTGCTGCACATGCTTTGGGGGGGGGGACATGCATGTGCTGGTTCAGGGCATCTGCGGGAGCCCTGCGTGCATGCGCAGGGGGGCATGTGGGATCACCTGTGCATGCATATGGGTGGAGCATTGTGTGAGGCCGCACACGTATGCACAGGAGGCGGGGCACTTGCAGGGGCGCATTGCATTTGGGGAGCTCGGGGGGTGCAAGCTTGCATACACACATTTGCACAAGCACACACACTTTGGCCATTTGGTCCAGAACAGATTAGCCATCACTGGCCTAGCACCATGCCATCAAGAGTTTTATAGGATAACACCAGCACTTTACACTTCATCCAAAAGCTGCTGGCAACCAATGGAGAGCTTATATTACACCTTAGAGATATCCTGCTACTAGTGATAACTGCTGGCAAGCGCCTAGTTTGCTGTATTTTTGTACCAGGTGAAGCCACAGATGGCTTTTAAAGGCAGCCTATGTGAAGAGCACTGCAGTAATCAAGATACATGGCAATGAAAGCATGAGTTACTGTAGCAAATTCTTCTCATTCGGAAAAAAAAGCACAGGTGACACACCAGGAGAAGCTGGGCAAAGAATTACTACTTTAGTAGCACACTTCATAGAAGTCTATGGAGAGGGGGCGGCATACAAATTTAATTAATAAATAAATAAATAAATAAATAAATAAATAAGTACGTACGTACGTACGTACATACATACATACATATACAAACAAACAAACAAATCAATCAATGTCTTCCCAGAAAGATTTGTCCAATACTGTGATTACCATAATTTAGGCATCAGGCAATAACACTTGTACAGTGGCTCAGATTTTTCAGATCTGCAAGTTTTTGAAAAACATTCTATAATGAAGTAAGAACTGCTTTCTTTGTTACTTATTAGGATTTGCTTTTTTTAAAAATTGTTCTTTTAGAACCTTTATTGCTTCTGACTAGTTGGAGAGCTGCACTGGAAATTTAAATTTATGCTGAAAGTGCATATATAAATTATGTAAATAACTTCACTTTCTACTCAAATGGAAATCTGAAGAAATACAGTACATTTTGCTGAATATAGTCAGAAAAGTAGATGTAAGATTGCACCACAGTCGTGCCACATGCTGTGCAAAAGAACATCATTATCTTCAAATAAAGAGGGCTGGTACTGTACCATTTCAAGAGCAAAGATAAAAAAATATACAAAAAATTGTATATAAAAATTGAACCTTTTTGTTCATCACAGTAAAGATATCCCTGGTCTCAGGTTGAAATAAAATCAATCTCTTTTAACGTAGCAAATTTTATTTGGTTTTATATGCACACCTTTTCCCTTCCCCGAATAAAAGAACTTAAAGCAAAAGATTTTGATGAGAAAGCTTTGATATCAGCAATCAATATTATCAAACTTAGATTCAGCTATAAATTCTTTGTATCTGTATTTAATATTTAATATTAATACTTAATTTAATTAACCACTTCAAACTTGACTGTAAAAAATATGACTTCTGTAACCGAGTTGTCGAAGCGTGGAACTCATTACCAGACTCCTTAGTGTCATCCCCAAACCCCCAACACTTTACCCTTAGATTATCTACGGTTGACCTATCCAGATTCCTAAGAGGTCAGTAAGGGGCGAGTACAAGTGCACTAGAGTGCCTTCCGTCCCCTGTCCTATTGCTCTCCTATATCTCCTATACCTTTCTTCTATTCCTATATCTCTTCTTCTATTCTTTCATTGATATGTTCTATTACTATATCTTTTCTATTCTTTCATAGATATATTTTACTATGAGTATCTCCTCTATAACCTTCATCATGTATTTTACTATGTGTATATTGATATATACCCACTAAAACCCTCATTGTGTATTGGAATAAATAAATAAATAAATAAATAAATAAATAAATAAATAAATAAATAAATAAATACATGAATGAATGAATGAATGAATAGGATAGGATAGGATAGGATAGGATCGGATCGGATCGGATAGGATAGGATAAGATAAGATAAAATAAAATAAATAAAATAAATAAAATAAATAAAATAAATAAAATAAATAAAATAAATAAAATAAATAAAATAAATAAAATAAATAAATAAAAATAAATAAATAAAAATAAATAAAAATAAATAAAAAAAATAAAAAAAATTAAAAAAAATAAAAATAAAATAAAATAAAATAAAATAAAATAAAATATCTATCTGAACTGGACGTGAAAAATTATAGCTGATGCCACTGCAGTCTCTCCATTCCCCACTGCTTTTCCAGAGGAAAGCAGCCAAGGGCTAACTAGGCCACATTACTTGAAAGACTCTAGCAAATTGATATAGAGTTTAAATATCCTCAGATTCCTTCTATTGACTCCTCCTGCCGGGCTGGCAACCAATCACATCCTAGCATTTTCCCGCCCAAGGACTATGGGGCAGGTACAAGGCCTAACTGTCCTCTGGACACAACAGGCAAGTTACTTGGGATGCTCAGATAAGGATCTGAGAGAAAATTTCAAGGAAGAGAATCAGTAAGCAGGAATATTCCCCTGCCACCAATTTTTTTCTACACGAATTCCCATTTCCTCAAATCATTTGTCTGGAAGAGTCTTTCATGGATAGATTCTTTTAAAAAAGAAATCAATGGGCAGAGTCTTCCTGTTTACTCCCAATTCTTCTCCCTTAGCCACTGATTTATTTATTTTTGTTTAGGAAGGTTGTATAACCGTGCCAACTCACACCATGACTCCTGTGACCTATTATCTCATCCAAAACAAGGTTCAGATCAGGCATGTAACAATCTGTCTTTTGAGGCACCTCTGACCTGGCTAGTTCACAGCAACATGGACCTGTTAACTCTCACCATTCAGTAATGGTAGGATTTAATATACAGGTCTGTTGTGGTTAGCTCTGGCCCAGCTCCTGCCCCAAGGACTGTGGATGTGGGAGAGACATCCACATGCTGCAGGCCTGTTTTGCCCCCCCCCCCGGTGGAATCTGATGATGAAGGCTCCTCTGACCAAGAAGACATGAGTGACAGGGAGGAGGAGAGTGGGGCAGACAGCTCAGAAGGAGATCAATTATCTAGCTCCTCCTTGGATTCAGAACAAGAGTTAATGATACAGCCACGCATGCGGAGAGCTATGCGTAGGCAGCAACAACTGAGAGATTATTATCAAAGAAAATGAGGCCACCTGTGGTTGGGTGGGGCTGTGGTAATTAGTGAGGCTGCTATAAATAGCAGCCTGTGGGTTTGGCCATTGTGGAGGATTATCTGATCGTTTGTTGTGTTTCATGACTCCTTTACTGACTTTGACTTTTTGTGTGCTGATTTTTCCCTGCTTTGAAACTAAACCAGAGCAAAGTGTGTTTCACTTTGTGAAAGAAGGACTTTGAATTGCCTCACAGCTGCAAGCTAAGTATTACAGAACTGATAGTGGACTTGTATAAATTACCAGTTTGTTTGGAGACGAGTGCTCTTTGCTATATCAAAAGAGGGCTTAGTTTAAGTGAATTTTCATTATAAAGAACATTGTTTTGAATTTTCAAACATGTGTGTGTCTGAAATTTGTACCTGTGAATTTTTGGGAGGATTCTACCAGAGAGCCCGACAGAACACAGGTCTATGCCATCTTTATAAGTCCTTGACCTGTTAGTACTTTAGAAGGTGGTATGAAGGTAGGCTTCATACAGGTTTCGCAGGAGGGCAGAAGTGAGCCCAGCAAATATAAGGGCGTGAGGAGTCTATGTAATGTTGCGGTGCTGCACCTGGGATAGACAATGTTGTCGTGGAGTTGGGTAAGTTTTATTCATCCTGTTTTTGTTTAATATCACTGAGAGCCATCACAGATTATCTTGCTTAAGATGGACGGCCGTCTGAATAAAAATAAATCAATACAATGATGGCTCACCTGTCCACTTCAGAACTCAAGTAGCACAGCAAATGAATGGCCCACAGCAGAGGCCCCGAGTATGTTGCAAGCGCAGTAAGAAAAATGGCAGGAATTTCTACGTAGTCGGTTAGTCCAACAAAGCCAGCTGAAACATCTACAGAAGCGATGCCGTTTGAATTACCCTGGGAGGGAAAGAAAAAAAGGGGGGGGGGCAGTGAACAAAAGAGAAATCAATCAATATACTGTAGAGTTCAACACCCCAGCAAGATAAAAGCATCTACAATCATTTATGAGAAGGGAAAAGGACAAGAAAAATGGAAGTGTGACAACTCAATCAGGCCCTAATTCCGATAAAACCTTCAACCGCCGGGACTCTATTTTTTAAAATTTATATGGTTATTTTCAAGCATCTGACTTCCAGAGAGATCTGTAACAAAGACTGCTTGGGGGGGGGGGGGGGTTTGTAGGAATTACAATAGGCAAAACCTGTGTGTGTGAGTGAGTGTGTGTGTCTGGAGATCAATCCATAGCAAAAAGAAAGCATTCAGAATGAGCTAAAAAGTGAGCCAGAAAGAGACTGACTGACTGACTGACTGACTTTGTTTGTTTGTTTGTTTGTTTGTTTGTTTGTTTGTTTATTTATTGGATTTGTATGCCGCCCCTCTCCGAAGACTCGGGGCGGCTAACAACAATAACAAAAAAACATCATGTAAATCCAATACTAAAACAACTAAAAAAACCTTATTGTAAAACGAAACATCCATACATGCAAACATACCATACATGAATTGTAAAGGCCTAGGGGGAAAGAATATCTCAGTCCCCCCATGCCTGACAGCAGAGGTGGGTTTTAAGGAGCTTACGAAAGGCAAGGAGGGTGGGGGCAATTCTAATCCAGAGATCATCCATCAACACGACCAAAGCAGTTTCCGTGCTGTAACCGGGCCTGAAATCCGACTGTTGGGAACCTAGATAATCGGCTTCTTCCAAGGACCGCTGGAGCTGGAGCACCACCACCTTCTCAACAACCTTCCCCATAAAGGGAAGGTTGGAGACTGGACAATAGTTATTAAGTACGGCTGGGTCCAGGGAAGGCTTCTTGAGGAGGGGCGCACAAGCGCCTCCTTATAGGGTGCTGGAAAGGACCCACTCCCCAAGGAAGCGTTGACAATCTACTGGACCCAGCTACGTGTCACCTCCCTGCTGGCCGAAACCAGCCAGGAGGGACACGGATCCAGTAAGCAGGTGGCGGAACTCACAGCTCCAATGGCCTTGTCCACTTCATCAGGTGTTACCAGATCAAACTCTTCCCAATTATTAATTCCGACTCAATGCAGAGGGTAGCACAGCAACATATACAGTATGGAGCACTTGTCTTGACTGCTTCATTGGGAGGTGTTGGGAACCTTCAGACTGAATATTATTAAGTATTGTCTCTAGAACAAGGGATGGCAAGCAACTAAGTCTAGCCAGTGAGAAAAGTTCTTTTATACGAGACAAAGAGGGATTAAAGTAGCTAGGTGTTAAAACTGAACCACAGGAGCCACCGTTATAAAAGAAGCAGCTTACTTTTATTCCTCTGGTCAAAGATTCAACCCTTTAGGTGGTTCCAAAAGTGGAAGTGAATTTGATGCATTCCGGAGAATGCAAAGCATAATTGTTAAGATTTAGATTCAATTAGCTAAAGAGTCTTTGTATTACTGTTGATGTAGGCTCTGGACTGTAATCCCCAGGGAAAAAGACTCAGCCCATAATCCCGTATAATTTTACTGCAGCCAAAACAAAATTATTGCAACCAAGATGGGCATTAGAGCAGGGGTGGCAAAACTCAAGGCCCGCAGGCCAGATTCGGCCCATGGGGTGGTTGGATGTGGCCCACAGGGCTGCCCTGGAAACAGCAAAGGACCAGGTGTATCTGCCAATGAAAACAGGCTCCCAATTTCTGTTTTTGGCTGGGACAGCCTCCTGCAACCCTCTGCCAGTGAAAATGAATTTTGGGTTCCATTTTCACGGGCAGAGTTGCAAGAGGCCGTCCTAGCCAAAAACAGAAATTGGGAGCCTGTTTCTTTCTGGCAGAGCACGAATAACGTCAAGCTGGTCATACCCACCCTAGCCATGCCCCTTCCCTCCGAAGGTCAAACTCAACCCTGATGTGGCCCTCAATGAAATTGAGTATGACACCCCTGCATTAGAGGCATTTTTGAGCTCAACAATAATATATTTTCTTGTGTTTCTTCCTAGCTATAAGAATATTGGGGGGGGGGGGGACCCCTAAAGTCCTTAACAGATTACCAGAGCTTACAAAACTTTTGCCAGACCGATCATCGAATACAGCTCATCTGTTTGGAATCCATATCGCATCTCAGACATTAACACCCTTGAAAATGTCCAAAGATACTTCACCAGAAGAGCCCTTCACTCCTCCACTCGAAATAGAATACCCTATGAGACTAGACTTTCAATCCTGGGCCTAGAAAGTTTAGAACGCCTTAAACAAGATCTAAGTATTGCCCACAAGATCATATGCTGCAACGTCCTGCCTGTTGGCGACTACTTCAGCTTCAACCACAACAACACAAGAGCACACAACAGATTTAAACTTAATATTAACCCCTCCAAACTTGACTGTAAAAAATATGACTTCAGTAACCGAGTTGTCGAAGCGTGGAACTCATTACCGGACTCCATAGTGTCATCCCCAAACCCCCAATACTTTACCCTTAGATTATCTACAGTTGACCTTTCCAGATTCCTAAGAGGTCAGCAAGGGGCGAGTACAAGTGCACTAGAGTGCCTTCCGTCCCCTGTCCTATTGCTCTCCTATATCTCCTATACCTTTCTTCTATTCCTATATCTCTTCTTCTATTCTTTCATTGATATGTTCTATTACTATACCTTCTTTTCTATTCTTTCTTAGATATATTTTACTATGAGTATCTCCTCTATAACCTTCATAATGTATTTTACTATGGGTATATAGATATATACCCACTAAAACCCTCATTGTATATTGGACAAAATAAATAAATAAATATATCTATTACTTTTATACCCACTATATACCCACTAAAACCCTCAATGTATATTGGACAAAATAAATAAATAAATAACAATATCATTAGTATGGATGCCATTTCTATGTCAATTGTGAGAACAGGTAGCATACTTTTTATAAGAGCCTTTGTTATTCTGATACTTGATCTTTTTGAGCAATGTTGTGAGGACCCTCCTCCAAAGTGTTGTTCCTAGTCTCGAAAAAGTTGCCCATCCCAGAGTTATGGGTTCAATAAACAACAGTTCAGAGGGATTAAAACAATTTGGTTCCAAACGATCTTGATGTCATGTCTATCTCAACCTTCCACAATTATTCTCTTCATTTCTATTTGCCTTGCAACTGGCTCACACATGGAAGATTACTATATAGGTAAAGACATAAGGGACGATTTTAAGGATGACTGTGGAGCTGTTCGTGCTTAGTACTACTAAATATCTCCGAGACCGCCTTCTGCCGCACGAATCCCAGCGACCGATTAGGTCCCACAGAGTGGGCCTTCTCCGGGTCCCGTCAACTAAACAATGTCGGTTGGCAGGCCCCAGGGGAAGAGCCTTCTCTGTGGCGGCCCCGACCCTCTGGAACCAACTCCCCCCGGAGATTAGAACTGCCCCTACCCTCCTTGCCTTTCGTAAGCTCCTTAAGACCCACCTTTGTCGTCAGGCATGGGGGAACTGAGACATCTCCCCCGGGCATATACAAGTTTTGAATGGTATGTTTGTATATATGTGTGTTTAGAAAATGGGGTCTTTTAAATATTTTTAAATAGTAATTTAGATTTGTTGTAAATTGTTTTCACTTTGTTGTGAGCCGCCCCGAGTCTGCGGAGAGGGGCAGCATACAAATCTAAATAATAAATAAATAATAAATAAATAAAAGGATGGCAAAGGAAAACACAACTCTTCAATTGTTAGCTCACTCTCTGTGGAGAACCATCAACAAAGACAGAGAACAATATTAACTATCTTTTTTTATTATTATTTTAAGGGAAGTAATTTGTTTAGTATTAAATAAAAGCCAATATATATTTTATGAATTTCATTTCATTTAAAGACTGGAAATGTTTAAATTGGAAGAAGGAAGCTTTAGTTCTCCATCTGATTTCACAGAATGGCTTGAGGGTAAATTATATATTGTTCATATATTACATTTTAAATATTAAAGCTGCACCATGCCAATTCCATTTCCAGGAACATATCAGCCTTCAACCCCATAAACTAAGGAACACACACAAATCTTGTCTTCGGAAAAGATAAACTATCAGGAAGACAGGAGTTACTGCACAGAACCAGCTGTCACAGAAAATTGATCTCCTATACCATTACTTGTATCTTCTATCAGAGTGGGCCTAAGTGGATGGATGTTTTCTTTAATGCATGATATATATTTTGAACATGCATTTTAAAAAGGCAGGAACATTAATTTTTAACGAAGAAACAGTTCTGTATCAGTAGAAATTAAAAAAAAATACAGTACATGACATTTTGGTGAAACAGCATTCTATTTTTCTTCCTGTTACTTTCAGAACCAAATTCACAAATCACCCGCAAGGGTCTGGCCTCTATGCTACCTGAATTGTATACATACACAGAGAAACACACATAGAGAGACTCTCTGCTTGACAGTAACAGAGTACAAAACCTCCTTGAGGCTTTAAGAATCACGCACCCCTTTCTTTGCAAGATACCAGCTTAAGATAACAGTCTTAAGACAGTTTTGTCTTCATGGAGAAATAAAACATAAGCCACAACACCTAGAGCATAAACAGGGGAGCTGTGTGTGTGTTTAGAAAACCCCCCGAGAGCACATACTTTTCACACATCAGTTTCTAGATAAAATTTAGAAAGGAGTTGATATTATACATAAGAGTACATATCCGTACACATATCCTCCTTCGGGGAGAAAATGTTATGCAAAGCATAAAAAGAAACGAAGAAATTGCAAGGCAAAGAAATTAAAGATACAAGATAAGAAAAAAATAGCTAGCCCAAAGGTGATTTTCCAAAAGGCAACTGGACTTTTTTTTTCTTTTGAAAATGGTTTGCTTCTCATCCAAAAACCTTCTTCAGTCACTGAAGAAGCTTCTTGGATGAAAAGAGAAATATTTTCTGTTGTGAGCCGCTCCAAGTCTTCGGAGAGGGGCAGCATACAAATCTAATTAATAATAATAATAATAATAATTATTATTATTATTATTATTATTATTATTAAACAATTATTATTAGTAGTAGTAGTAGTAGTAGTAGTATTGTTGTTGTTGTTATTATTGTTGTTGTTTGTTGTTGTTGTTGTTGTTGTTATTATTATTATTATTATTATTATTATTATTATTATTATTATTATTATTTTCAAAGGGAAAAATAAAAAGCCACAAGCACATCCAATAGCATTTTGGGGCAGGGGTAGCATTCAATTTTTTCCCCTACTGGTTCTGTGGGCGTGGCTTGGTGGCCATGGCTTGATGAGGGGGTGTCATGTGACTGAGTGGGCATGGCCAACTTGCCATCACTCACAGCAAGACACGCCCACAGAACCGACAGAAAGGTTAGGCCATTTCTTCTAGCGTTCAGCCTGACTGCTTCTTGCCTCCTTCTCATGTTTGCTCTTTGTGTATGAGCCCGAAAAGGAGGAGGGAAGGAATGAGTGGGAAGGGTGAGGTGGGGCCAGTCAGTGGTGCGATTTACCGCTTCTCTGAACTGCGCATAATTGCCACCACAGGTTCTATAGAACCTGCCCGAACCTGCTGAATTTTACCTCTGCTTTGGGACAAACATAACCTGGATGATTGAGAATCTCCATAGGCATATCTACAGCTATTTCACACCAAGACCATTTATTTATTTATATTTATTTATTTAGAAAATTTATATTACTGCCTATTCGCACATGGCAACTCATTTGTACATTGTTTCCACAGCTTTTTCTTCTTCCAGCATATTCAAACTCCATTTCCATATCACCCTGTGTTAAGCTTACATCTCTCTTTCTCAGGAAATTATTGCCTCGATGCTATCAAAGCTTTCCAGCTTTCTCCTTATTTTTGAGTCTCGTATTTTCTTTACATATTTCTTTTGAAATTCAACTCTCATCTGACCAACCCACATAAATTTATTTCATGCTGGTTGCTTACCTTTTCATTCAGCTCACATTCTTGAAGCAGTCATTCATCCTTAATCCTATCCATCCATTTCCCCTCCCCCCTCCCAATTTGGAGTAATTATTCTGCTAATAAACACAAATATGACTATCTATCCTAGGATTTTTGCTTTTTGTACATCATTTAAAAGCCTTCACTCTACCTCCATGTAAGGCATAACTATGTTCATGATTGAAACATTAAATTTCAGATCCTTCTCATTGCATTATACCAGTGATGGCGAACCTATGGCATAGGTGCCACAGGTGGCACAGAGAGCCATATCTGCTGGCACACAAGCCGTTACCTAGTTAAGCTCCAATTTGCGTGTACATGCCAGCCAGCTGATTTTCGGCTCGCCTGCAGGCTCTGGGAGGGCATTTTCAGCTTCCAGAGAGTCTCCGGGGGCAATGGGGCAGGGCAGACTCTCTGGAGTCTGGGGAGGGTGAAAAACAAGCCTACCAGCCCACCAGAAGTAGAGAAATGGGTTGCTTCAGGCTTCCAGAGGGCCTGAGTGGGGGGCAGGGGAAGCCATTTTCACAGTTCCCAGGCATTGAATTATGGGTGTGAGCACTCATGCCTACGTGATAACACACACACACACACACACACACACACACTTTCAGCACTTGAGGGGAAAAAAGTTCACTGCCACTGCATTATATTATGGTGATAAATGGTATCCCACCATAAACATGTACCAAACCTCCAAGATGTGCTCGCCCCTCAAAAGATTATGGACTGCTTAAAATACCTTGGTAAGAAAACTTTCACAACAAGATGAAATGATTCTGAGTAAAACAGGCTCACTCATGAATCTAAGGTCCAGTAATTCAAATTCATTGACCATGTCTCAAAGACAGTGTGGCAAGCATGATGATCTAGGACGGGGAAAATATTTACTGACTCCTCACATCCTGGACACAAACTGTTTCAACTCCTACCCTCAAAACGTCGCTACAGAGCACTGCACACCAAGACAACTAGACACAAGAACAGTTTTTTTCCAAACGCCATCACTCTACTAAACAAATAATTCCCTCAACACTGTCAGACTTTCTACTAAATCTGCACTTCTATTCTACTAGTTTTTCTCATCATTCCTATCACCCATTTCCTCCCATATTGACTGTATGACTGTAACTTGTTGCTTATATCCTAAGATTTTTATTAATATTGCTTCTTCGTTGCTTATTTGACCCCTATGACAATCATTAAGTGTTGTACCACATGATTCTTGACAAATGTATATCTTATTTTATGTACGCTGAGAGCATATGCACCAAGACAAATTCCTTGTGTGTACAATCACACTTGGCCAATAAAATTCTATTCTATTCTATTCTATTCTAGTAGGAAGGGATAAATATAAGGTCACATGTATAGGTTTATCCAAAGATTCTTATATCATGCTGTAATTTCCACCTATGTCTGCCTTTTTTTATCTTGCCTTTGCAATCTTAGATGCCAAACATATACAAGCCCAGGATCAGCTGTTGATCATGGCTGCTCAGCAAAATGTCACAACTTTGTTGGGAGTGCAATAGCCCCTGTATTATTGATGGCATGGAGATAAAATTATGTTGCGTCTTCAAAATGATTTTGTAGCTTTGGGTGCCCCAGGTTTTGGCTACCGAAGTTGGGTGCCCTGAGTCAGATCAGAGGCCTGAGGCGAGAGATGGTCCAATCACTCATAATCTGCACCTCTCAATTTACAAAATTGTAGTTTCACCTCCCTTTTACTTCTCCGTTTCTGAACCCATTTGAAGGCATGTTTGGAAGAATTTTAATTTGATCATGGAAGTTTTTATGTTGGGAGAACCCTGCAAATAAGTTGTCCAATGACTAAAGGTATCATACGAAGCTCTGACGGTGAGAGACACACTGGTTGAGAGCCCAATGAAGTTGGGAATGGATTCCAGACAATCTCTGCTGGAAATGAGGTTGAGAAATATGGGTTGAATTGGACATATGATTATGCAGAATGGGTGAGGAACGTGCAGTTCAAGATCTAATCTTGTTGCCTTTTCTGAAGCAGGGTGAATATCACACAAGTCAAAGAAGGATTTCAAATATTTGTAAATATTTGCTTGCGCAGATTAATATGCATATCTGTTTGAGGAAATGGGTGACATGCTGATTATGCCTTCTTAACAAAGACACAGCCATAAAGATGACTTAGGATGCAAGTAAAGCTTTCATATTGTATACAACATAACAGTGAACTAGCAAACTTAAAAAGAAGAGGCAAGACAAAATACAAGCTATTTTGGATGAGATAAAAAGAAAAATTAAAGAAGCTTCCAAAGAAAGTAAATATTACCCAACGAAGTAAGCTTCTACAGTGACAATTGTCTACGATAACAGTAAGCAAAATGGAAATAAAATGAATTATGCAAAGCAAAATAAATGAGTCTCCAAACAAACCAGGGAAATGGTTGGCATATAAATTACAAAAAGAAAACGGAAATGATATTAAAATTACAATAAGAAAATAATGTAATAACACATAATGTGAACATGTAAAAAAGTTTCATCAATATGCCTCTAATTTATACAACGGACAAGAAATTTCCCTGGAGGTTAGGGATGAATATTTAAAGAAACAAATTTACCAAAAGCTACACAGACATAAAATCAGACCATGAAGTCTGTGAAGTGTATGTGTGTGTGGTGGTGGGGGAGACACACACTAAAAGAAGAAAGATGTTTGGACCAGAAAGTTTACAGCTTCTTATTACAAATGTTTTGAAGATGAACTCTTGCAACCTTTACAAAATACGATGAATTCTTTTTCACCCAGGAGAAAGATGCCAGACAACTGCAAAGAAGCTAATGTAGCATTAATGCTTAAACAGGGCCAAGATCTGATTTCAACAACTTACAGCTTACATCGTTGTTGAATAATGATTACAAGTTGTTTTACAATGATTTTCCTTTCGAAAAATTTAGTCACAATGAACATCAATGGGGTGTTGTACCTAAAAGACAGTCGAGGGTTAATATTAGAAATGGGTCAGACATTTTGGAATATTTGTAGCAACACAATGAAAAACAAGCTACTGTACATCTGTTTCTTTAGATGCAAGAGAAGGCCTTTGACAATTTGAACTGTTTTAAAGGGAATATTTTTGCAGAGTATATTATTAAAAGGGTAAGATCAAAAGGAGTTGACAGACTTGAGCATTAGGGCCTATACAATAAGAGGCAATTCAGTGCAAACAAAACTAAAATCTTCCATCTAGGTAGGAAAAACTAGATACATCGGTACAGGGTAGGCTGTAGCTGGCTGATTCCATGAGGAATTTTGTGACATTATCAGCAGGTCGCTAATTGTTTGGGCAAACTGTGAGGAACAGTGAGGAACCTACCTCTGATCTGAGGGTAGGACAAGAAGGTCTTCAAAGGGAAATCGAAACTGGAAATCAGGAGGAATTTTCTTGCAGTAAATAATAACCAGCTTGTCTCCCAGAGTCGTAGGTGCTCCACGGCTGGAGGATTTAAAGAATAGATGGACAACCATTTGTTTGAGGTGGTATGCTAACATTGGAACATCATCTTTCGGCTGTGGCGAGGAGGGCGTTTGCCCAGGTTCGCCTGGTGCAACAGTTGCGGCCCTATTTGGACAGGGAGTCATTGCTCACAGTCACTCATGCCCTCATCACCTCGAGGTTCGATTACTGCAATGCTCTCTACATGGGGCTACCTTTGAAGAGTGTTCGGAAACTTCAGATCGTGCAGAACGTGGCCGCGAGAGCTATCGTGGGGCTTCCCAGATTCGCCCACGTTTCTACAACACTCCGTAGCCTGCAATGGCTGCCGAACAGTTTCCGGTCACAATTCAAAGTGTTGGTTATGACCTTTAAAGCCCTACATGGTATGGGACCAGAGTACCTGCGGAACCGCCTGCTACCGCACGAATCCCAGCAACCGATAAGGTCCCACAGAGTTGGCCTTCTCCGGGTCCCGTCGACTAAACGATGTCGTTTGGTGGGCCCCAGGGGAAGAGCCTTCTCTGTGGTGGCCCCGTCCCTCTGGAATCAACTCCCCTCAGAGATTAGAACAGCCCCCACGCTCCTTGTCTTTTGCAAACTACTCAAGACCCACCTTTATCGCGAGGCATGGGGGAGTTGAGACACCTTCCCCCAGGCTTTTATATTTTATGTTTGATATGTATGTGTTGTTTGGTTTTTAAATATGATAGGGTTTTATATGCTTTCTTTTTTAAATATTATATTTGTTTCACTATAACATTGTTTTTATTATTGTTGTGAGCCGCCCCGAGTCTTTGGAGAGGGGCAGCATACAAATCTAATAAATTATTATTATTATTATTATTATTATTATTATTATTATTATAACTTCTGTGTTGGTCAGGGGAATTGATCACAAGACCTCCAAGATCACTTCTAGATCTAAGATTCTATGATCATTTCACAACTCACAGAAAGCACAAATAGTTAACAGAGAATTAATAAAACCTTGTCTGATACATAAAAGGACAAGACAAGGATACCTTTTGTCTCTGTTCCGGTTGGAATGAATACAAGACAAAATGAGAGAATTGCAAGATCGAGTAAAGATTACAAGCGGGCATCAGCTGAATGTGATTTTGAAAAGATACTAATGGAAAATTAAAATTATGCTGTATGTTAGATTTTAAAATTAGTAATGAGAATAGAAAGATGTTAAGAAAAGCAATGGAATTAAAGGGTGAGATAGAACTGATGAAGAAAACTGGTTTTAAGATTGAGGGGAAAATTAAAATATTTGCTTAGCATTAAGACAAACATGAAGTGTATGTTATTTCAAAACAATTATGCTAAGACATGGAATGAAATTAAAAAGGACATGCTAAGATGGGAAAAACTACAATTGTCACTGTTGGGGAGGATCTCTGTGATAAAAACGAATGTTTTGCCTGGAATGATGTTTTTGTTTCCAAAATACCTGTTTTGACAACTGGTATACCATTTAAACCAGTGGTCCCCAACCTTTTTTCCACCAGGGACCAGTTTCAGCAAGACAATTTTTCTATGGCCCGGTGGGGGCGGAAAGGGGGTTTAGCTTATCGTTCCATTGTCTCTCTCCCCCCCCCCTTTTAATTTTGCGGGGGAGTTGAGGTGACAGAGGGAGGAAAGGTAGGAGGGGGCGGTTTCCTGTCTCTTTCCCCTCCTGTTCACTCGGGACCGCCGTTTGCCTTTCAGCAGTTCTAGAGGACACCCCCCCCCCGTTCCGGCTGGGATTGCAGCAAGGAATCCCAGAGCAGGGGGAGGTGCCTCCACGGACACAGTCACCTTCCTTTGCGATCGCTGCCTGCTTGGAGCGCCCACCAGTGCCAGGTCTGGTAATTTTCTTGCAGCAAGGAATCCTTCCAAAAGAAAATTACCAGAGCTGGTGGTGGGGGTTTCATGGTCACACACACCCCAGGAATAGGGTGGGGGAGCCTAGCAAAAGAAGAGCTGCACAATGCCAAAGCCTTTTCGTTTGAGCTGCAGGCAGAGCGAGGGCTTCGCAAGGAAGAAATAGGCCACTTTTGACGAGAGAAGAAAGACAGGAAAGGAAGAAAGCAAGCAAGCAAAGGTTTTCTCAGCCCGAGGCAAATGGCGGCCCCAAGTGAACGTGAGGGGAAAGAGACAGGAAACAGCTTGGCACTCGCCGGCTCCACAGCAGCTGCTGACTCCGCGGACCGGTGCAACATGCCTTGCGGCCCGGTACTGGTCCGCGGACCAGCGGTTGGGGACCCCTGATTTAAACAATGGAGTAGTGTGGTAGCCTAGAGGTGGAGCTCTTGCCTCACAATTAGGAGGCTGTGTGTTCAAACCTAGGTAGAGGCACATATTTCTCTCTCTGGGCACGATGAGACTATATCTGCTGAATATAGCATTGGCGACAGAAAAGGCATCTAGTCAATAAACACTCAGCTCCATTCAGTTGCCCAGTCTCTACCCTGCAAGAGATTATGGGGTCATTAAAAATAATGATACCATTTAAACAATGGCATAAAAGATCTATCCAAATTTACATGGCAAGAGAAAAAGGCATGAGTCAAATATGTTATAAGGTGAAAAGAAAAGAGGAGAATTGGGTCTACCTGATCCAAAATTGCATTTTGTAGTTGTTTGGTTTGGATGAAAGAATGGGAGTTGTTGAGAAATAAAAGACTTTTAGAGTTAGAAAAACATGACCTGAGATTTGGATGGCATGAATACTTGCAGTACAATAGAGTGATGATTAATGTAGATTTCAAAAATCATTGTGTTAGACATTGAGGATATGGAAAGATACAATCCAAGCAGTACCCAAAAACATATTTTTGGCTCTCAGCCCAAGAAGCATTTTACAGACAAGAAATAACAAAGATTCACCAATAGAACAATGCGGAAACACCATATGTGGTTGAAAGGATTGAAATGTACATTATGTTACAATCTTAAAGAAAATTTTATACTGTTGATATAGGACACCAGAAAAATTATCTAGAATGTGTTAAGCACGTCAAAATGATGTTGGAAATGTGAACAAGAATGGTCATTGTATCATGCTTGGTGGATGTGGGAAAAAGCTATCAAATTTTGGGCATAGACATATGTAGTGATTCAGAGGTTTTTAAGCATCAATCAATATTCAATGGAAAGTAGAACATGTCTTCCTGGAATAAACAGTTAATAAACAGTTATATATAATTATAATGAAAAGGAAGATAGATAGATAGATAGATAGATAGATAGATAGATAGATAGATAGATAGATAGATAGATAGATAGACAGACAGACAGACAGACAGACAGACAGACAGACAGACAGACAGACAGACAGACAGACAGACAGTTATATAACAGTTAGATATAGATATAGATATATTCCTTTTCATTATTATTTTCATTATCATCAAAAATATGTTACATGTATGTAACATTTTTGCTGATAATGAAAAGGAAGGGAGACTACTATTTCGACTACAGTACTACATATATATATATATAACATGTCACACACACACACACACACACACACACACACACACACACATATATATGATAACTGCAACGAGTTTATTATATGACAATGAAAAGAAGAAAATGAACTTGTGATTTATGTTCCTGATGATTAAATAGACTAGACTAGAGAGTTGTGATACAATCCTAGAGACAGGGTTTAAAAAATAATATTGTACTTATATCTGCTGTAAAGAAGAGGGAAACCACTTCTTTAAATATTCCTTTTTATACGTTCCTTCTTTCTTTACCTATCTCTTCATTTTCTCTTGCGCTTTTAGCTCTTCCTTTTATCTCTACTTTTTTCTCCTCCTTCTTTCTTTCTTTATTTTAGTTTGCATTAGTTCTTCTTATTGTTACAAATTCAACTTTTTTTAAAAAAAAATCTTGCATAGAAAATACTACATAAATATTTCAAACACTATTGTGCGAGATTGGTTTGCAGAGCATCTGTAACCAACCTCAGTGGGTTTTTTATGCACCCAAGTTCTTTTATGTTAAGATGACCCATTCTGGATGCCTTGCCAGAAACCCTTTATCATAGCAGGAAACTCACTGCTAGTGTTGGTTATGACCTTTAAAGCCCTTCATGGCATTGGACCAGAATATCTCCGAGACCGCCTCCTGCCGCACGAATCCCAGCGACCAATTAGGTCCCACAGAGTGGGCCTTCTCCGGGTCCCGTCAACTATACAATGTCGGTTGGCGGGCCCCAGGGGAAGAGCCTTCTCTGTGGAGGCACCGGCCCTCTGGAACCAACTCCCCCCCCCGGAGATTAGAACTGCCCCTACTCTTCCTGCCTTCCGTAATCTCCTTAAAACCCACCTTTGCCGTCAGGCATGAGGGAACTGAAACATCTCCCCCTGGGCATGTTTAATTTATACATGGTATGCTTGTGTGTGTGTCTGTTAGTATATGGGGTTTTTTAAATCTTCAAATATTTTAAATTTAGTCGGATTATTTATGATTTGTTCCACTTGTTGTGAGCCGCCCCCAAGAATATGTTTTACCAAAATTCCCCTGCGCATAGAGGCAGTAAGCCTGATGGAAAGATTCATGCTGAGCACTGAAATTTTATGAGTCTAGAACTTGATATCAAAGAATTACAGATTGCAGCATGTTAATGGTAGTAAAATAAGGGAAGCATTAGACAGAACTAAAGGTCAGAAGAGACTAGCAACACGCTAACACTGGACTACTACCCACCATTTTTTCCTCTTTGCCATCCATGTTTCTTTCCTTTAACCTACATTAGGTTGGTATGTCTTATACAACTTTTAACACTCTAGATTTTTATCCCTGAATTGGAGAAAATAGAAAGGATATAAACAATGCTTTTTAATTAGCTAGATGTGTTCATCTTCACCTCTAAAGAGATTCTTATCTGCCACCAAAACACGTCTGGTTCATTAACTAGGTCCCCCAAGGAAATATATGGAGAAGTCAGCAATAGATTAGGTTATTAAATACCATGATAATGTAAGTCTGTATAGATTAATGTATCAAATAAAAGGTGTTGATAACTGCAGGCAGAGACACAAAATATAAATGGTTTGAAATTGTTTGGATCTTTTTATTTCTAGGCAAATACCATGATCTGAAAACATGACCCCTCAATGTAAAACCGTACTACTACAAGAGTGACAGCATGAAAAATTTCCTAAAACTGTCAGATTATCCTGAAATATCATTGCAATCCAACCATAAATGAAGGGAACTATGTTTTAAATACATGTAACTAATATAAAATATAAAGGCATTCCTTCATTTGACAGGATAATTGTATTTTAGGTTTTTTTTAAATTTAACTAGTGAAACTAGCAAATGGTCATCTAGCAACAGTTAAATTATATACGGTACTCCAAAGATATCACATTTCAACATTTTTGACTGCAAAAAAGGATTTTCTTCATTTTAGGATTTTCTAATGCAAACATTCCTTAAATTCTTATAGATTGGGGGAAAAACTGGTAAAATTTAGTCAATCTAAGTGGCAAGCCTTTTTTTAAAAAAAAAAAGCTTCA
This sequence comes from Erythrolamprus reginae, assembly GCF_031021105.1. Classification (NCBI taxonomy): domain Eukaryota; kingdom Metazoa; phylum Chordata; class Lepidosauria; order Squamata; family Dipsadidae; genus Erythrolamprus; species Erythrolamprus reginae. The sequence goes on along the minus strand of NC_091951.1, from coordinate 239,635,575 downwards.
ATAAAAACAATTCTTGCCTAAAATCCCAGGGCTGATATAGTACTGTTCTGATCATTCAATAATTTATATCTACAGCCTATCTTCAATCTTCATTTAGATATAAATTTAGACAATTTGGGAAATTACATATATAAACACAGATTACATAGAAAGGTGCTGTGAGAAATAATAATTTCAAGTCAAAGATAAAAAGCTTTTTAATAGCATAAAAACAGTAGCTAATGGATTGTCTTTCTAGTCTCTTTTAGTTAGAGCAGTACTTTCTCTAAAGACCAGATTTTTCCATGCCTTAATTATTTTTCAGATTACTACAACATAATCCATGTGTTACTAGCCTTGAAAGACGTTATACCCTGAAGCAAAATGTAGCACTGAAAATGGTTTTACTGATGTAAAACAATAAATAACCAATCTTTATACACCAACAAGTCTTCGGTGGTTTACAATAGAAAGAAGGCAGGCTTAAAATTACAAATTCAAGTTAAAAGCCAGAATATTAACAATGAATTAAAGGGATCAACTATTTAAGGACTGTCTCAAAAGAGGCATGTTCAAGACTTTTTTTTAAAAAAAAAAGGAAAGAGAACAAATATGCCTCTCAATTCAGCAGGGGATGCATTCGAAAGTATTAAAGCAGCTAATGTAGAAACTGTTCTGTCATGAGTCATGTATGTGGCAATAACAGGTTAACTTTCTTGCAAGTGAGGGATAAGAGCAGTAAAGGGCTATCAAAATTTTTACTACCACACTGTGGGTGTGGCTTATGCAATTTCTTTCAACATCTTTCAGTGCAAAATGGGTGCTGTGAGGTGGAGCTCCATTTTTGCTACCCCACTGCGCCCCCCCCCCCCCCCATCAAGGCAGCAGCCCACCCCTGGATAGGAAGAATCAGAGATCATTCCCAAACTCCCAGGCACCATTGTCTTTAAAGGCAATTAACAATACTCTGTATCTCAGATGAAAGAAACTGGCACCAGGGTAAAATGTCATTTTTGCTTGTTTTCTTTTCCCCCTTCTAGAAACTGGCCTGGCTGCAAAGTTCTGTATAGTTGACATTTCTGTATACAAAAACAGCCCTCCGAAACACATTTCAGTGATTAGCTCAGGGATTATCCATGTAGGTGCTGCAGTTTTAAAATTATTTTCTTTCAAGAACTGCCGGTTTCTCAAGTGAACCTGATTAAAAACAAACCTACTCTGTTTACTTACTTTAGAAAACAAAACAGAGGTCTGCATTTCATGTTCTACACCCCTTCAGAAGGACTATAATCTCATCCCAAATAGGGAAATCTGTTATTTCTCTGGACGATGACCCTCAAATTAATTTCTTTATTAAATTTATAAGCTGCCCATCTCACTGTCTGAGGTGACTGCGGTTGGCTTACAATATAGTAAAAAAATAAAGATATTAAAACAATTATAAAAATGGATCAAAATCATAAAAAAATAAATACAAAATACAGAAATGAATATTTTTGCCATGTTTGTGTTAGCTTTTATTTATATTTTTTTCCATACCTTATAGACCACTAAATCAGACCAACTATTCTGGATCTAGTTGGTTCCTGGGCACAATTTAAAGTACAGTGTTCCCTCGATTTCCGCGGGGGATGCGTTCCGAGACTGCCCGCGAAAGTCGAATTTCCGCGAAGTAGAGATGCAGAAGTAAATACACCATTTTTGGCTATGGACAGTATCACAAGCCATCCCTTAACACTTTAAACCCCAAAATTACCATTTTCCATTCCCTTAACAACCATTTACTCACCATTATTACTGGTACTCACCATTGAATAAGACACTTAGTGATCCTGATATTTATAAACATAATTATTTATTAACAATAATAATTATTTTTTGTTATTTATTTGCAAAAATTATTAGTTTGGCGATGACATATGACATTATTGGGTGGGAAAAACTGTGGCACAGGGAAAAAACCGTGAAGTATTTTTTAATTAATATTTTTTTAAAAACCGTGGTATAGGCGTTTCGCAAAGTTCGAACCCGCGAAAATCGAGGGAACACTGTACTTCATATTTTAAGCATGGCCTTCCCCAATAAAAATTTACCTAAAACATTTTCTCCTCATCAAAGACTTTGTTATTTTATTTAGACTGTTTGGAGTACAAGACAATTGTGAAACTCGATGACTAATTTACTATTAGAAAGAAAACAGTATCTGAAATCTTGTGGTTTATATGCTTTTGTCTGAGAGAATAAACAGTACAGTATATAAAAATGATTGAAATAAATTACAACCATTAGAAGTAATAAAACATCTTGCCAAAGGTACTGAAATGTGATTGACTTATTGTATCAGTTGTATCTACTACCTTTTGTTCAACTCTTTTCTCCAAAATAAGTGTTTTGGTGATATTAGCTGTTGACAAAGATCTAAAGTCTTACCATCATTATCTGAACCAGTGATTTTCAACCTTTTTTGAGCCAAGGCACATTTTTTACATTTACAAAACCCTGGGGCACATTGAGGGGGGGGGGTGTTGGCTCAAAAAAGTTTGGACAAAATTTTTTTCTCTCTCTTCCTCCCGTTCGCTCTATTTCTCTCTCCCTCCCTTTCTCTCCCTTCTTTTCTCTCTCTCTCCATCCCTCTTTCTTTCTCTCTTCCTTCCTTCCTCTCTTTTTTGCTCTCTTTCTCCCTACCTCCCTCTATGACTTTCTCTCTCCCACCTTCCCTCCCTCTCTTTCTCTCTCTCTCTTGCTGTCTCTCTTGCTTTCTTTCTCTCTTGTTCTCTTTCTCTCTTTCTTTCTTTCTCTCTCTCTCTCTCTTTCTTTCTTTCTCTCTCTCTTGCTTTCTCCTTCTCGTTTTCTTTTTCTCTCTCTTGCTTTCTTTCTCTCCCTCTCTCTTGCTTTCTTTCTTTCTTTCTTTCTCTCTCTCTCTTTCTTTCTTTCTCTCTCTCTTTCTTTCTTTCCCTCTCTCTTGTTTTCTTTCTCTCTCTGAGCTTCGCGGCACACCTGACCATGTCTCACGTCACACTAGCGTGTCACGGCACACTGGTTTAAAAACACTGATCTGAACTGATATTGGAAACTAGCTCCTTAATTCACTTATGCGTGACTGTGAGTTCTTTCTAAAGATTTGCAATTCCTGGCTTACCTGGAAAAAGAAAAATGCTTGTCCAAACCAATAATGCATGATAGTAACTTGAGCTGCATCAAACTCCAGTGGCTTCCAGATGTAGTTTCTCATCATGGTTTGAATGAGTAGGCACAAGACCAAAACTGGTAAGTTGTGAGGTCTGAGCAAGAGAGCTGATAGCAGAACCAGCCCACCGTAGATTTCCCATAAACCTGTAAACTTGATCTTCGTTGAAAAAAATAGAGATTTGAATAAATCTTTTGTGCCTGTGAAGATGATGCCAAGAACAAAGATGTAAACAAAACGTGCTTCGGTTGTGCCCCTAAAAAGAGACAATAAAAAGACAACTTAAATCAATTTCTGATGAGTTCAAACATTTGTTTCTGGACATAATTTGCTAAAATGCAGAGAAGGCATTAACTCAAAACAAGTAGCCGTGCTTGTGCCATTAGTGATAGTAAAGCTGATCACGGTCGCATTAATGCATCCCAACAAACAGAATTGTACAATAATTTAAATGAAACAGAGTGATCTAAGTCGGAAAGTATCTTAAACCAGTGCTCTGAAAAGAATGAGATTAACTCCATACATATTTATCTGAAATGGATGCAGTTAAAGCTCATTGTGCTATACTGTAAACTTGGCCAAAAAAAATACACAGCACTGTCAAATAAATATGTATGAAATTAGTTTCAGAAAGCTGATCGATATTTGAAAGCTCTGCTGAATTTATCTCAGGAACAGTAGGAAAAAAACAGAAGAAGTCTGTTAATTCAAAAGGTTTAAAAAAGCAAAATATGAATCATTCTTAAGCATGCAACAGCAACATCTGCCTTCACAACATTAATGTTCCATCATATACATATATTAAACTAATATATGTATATTCAAAATCACAATCCAGAAAATAAAACATTATCTATATAGTTTAGCATGTGAATGTGCTTAGGTGGGGAATGGGTGAGGATTTGAACTGGGGATTTTCTGTCCCAAAGCTTAGATTCAGACACTTAAGTACTTTAATATTGCCTGAAACAAAGTTTTCTCCAAGATTTTCATGGCAAAAAATGTGTAGACATTCCCTATATCAGTGGTTCTCATCCTGGGGGTCGAGACCCCATTGGGGGTCGAACAACCGCTTCACAGGGGTCGCCAAAGACAAACTTCCCATGGTGTTAGGAACTAAAGCTTCTATTCTGGCGCCTTGGAACCTATTTTTACAATCCGACCAATCAGTTATTTACAGTGGGGGTGTCTCTCGGACCTTCCCACCAATCAGCTTCAAGCTTTGTTGGGAGAATTGGCACTAGACTTAGGGTTGGGGGTCAACACAACACGAGGAACTGCATTAAAGGGTCGCGGCATGAGAAAGGTTGAGAACCACTGCCCTATATGAAACCATCATAGCTATAGAGTTGCTATTCCCACTGCAACACAATTTAATGGTCCACTTGAATGTACATTTACTGAAGAACAATTTCTACTGAACTCCACAGAACTTATTGCTAAATAAATACTTCAGTCAGCTGCAAGGCATCAAGAGCATAAGTGCTTATAATCAGAAGTCTGAACTAATCCTCTCCGTTACACACAATTTGGGGTTCTTAAAATCCATGAAAATTACATAATCCATACAAACCATAGAGTATTAATAATAATTAATCCTACCACTTTCAAGATTTAAATAAGCCATTGTTAACAACTCTATTTTGCAGACCAAGAGTTTCTATCATTCTGCAGAAGGGCTGGACTAAATGATACAATGAGGATCATAAGCAGTTGCGTAAAATCTACTCCTACTTGCTGGCTCCCCATCTTGAGCCACATTACACCACCAGCTCTACAAAGGCGGGAAGACTTAGCAAAGGAGTATCAATTTGGCAGGCTTAAATCCAAGAAACCCTCTATGGCAGTGTTTCCCAACCTTGGCAACTTGAAGATATCTGGACTTCAACTCCCAGAATCCCCCAGCCAGCATTCGCTGGCTGGGGAATTCTGGGAGTTGAAGTCCAAATATCTTCAAGTTTCCAAGGTTGGGAAACACTGCTCTATGGCACTTGCTCAACAGCTGTCTAACAACTTTGGCATCAACACACAGTGGAAAGCCAACTGAGTTGCTGAGCGTCCAGACACAGACAGTTACATAGATGGCCCTACACGACAGGTGCCAGGTTTTGACATTCCTCTCCAGCACTGCTCAACTCTGAACAGGATCTGTACCCAACGTGGTACTCATTGTTTCAGTGGGGTCTTGTCTCTACACCTCAGTTTGACTGTGGTCCTCCTCGACAAAATATCCATCACATTGTGTCTGAATGTCCATCAAGAGTTTACACCACAGAGGAAATCCAGCCAGTTCTCACCGGTTCACCTGAACCATTAGTAAATTGCTTAGGACAGCGATGGCGAACCTTTTTTTCCTCAGGTGCCAAAAGAGCATGTGTGCATACTATCGCGCATGCATGAGTGCCCACGCCCGGGGAGGGCAAAAACAGCTTTCCCCACTCCTAAGAGAAACTGGATTTTTTTTCTGCTGTATCTTCCCGACCATGATAAGAGATGCAGGATAGACTTGAGATTTCTATTTTTACAATTCAAAGTCTTTTACTTGTATCTCAAACATTGGTCATCTATTTTTCTTCGGCTAAATATGCATATACTCTGTTATTCCCTCAATTTATTTGAACATTCCTCCTGTGATAATTAATTTCCAACCTATCCATCACTTAAGCATCAATGATATGATGGACATGTGTGAAACTGCTACCCAGAGTCATGAAGAATCTAAAATGGGTGGCAATATAAATCTTTTAAATAAATGAATAAGTCAAAATAACGGCTATATTGATAGTCTTACTCTCTGTGCTGTTTGTCATCAGTATGTTTCCCCACACCCCACCTTAAATCAGTGGTATCCCCTGTCTCAATGTTTTAATGGATGCCACTAATCAGGAATAGTGTAATGGTAGATTTTCTGCACTGAAGTCAATTCAGTGAAGAATTTAAAGACTGAATCGCTGTAAGAAAAATAGTCTTGGCCAAATCCATCCAACATCAATCATCACTTAAAAGCAGATCTCCGATTCACTATTTTTTTCCCCTTTTCATGCGCAACCCTCATAAAATAATTAACTGCCCTAAATCTCATCAGCTTCAAACTGACACTCTGCCTAGAGATCACCATAATTGCTTATGGCATAAGCTCTTATTGGATTAGAGTCGCCTTCATTAAGTGCAAGAAACAGACTCTAGTATATTTTAATGACTTAATCTCAGATGCTGGTAAAACTTTAAATCATTATCATCACCATTATTATCATCATCATCTTCATCATATCGTTATCAATTTCCTTTCTTTACCTACAGCTTTACCTTAATCCAGCTCATTTAAACAGCACCATTGGAATTTAATTTCAGAATTCTGAGCTGTAAGTGGGGGGAGAGGATGGAAAATAAAACGCTATACAACTACTGCTACAGCCCAATTTATATGATTGTTACAGGAGGGCAATGGAGATATTTATTCACAGTTGCAATCCATGTCCATATGTGTCCCGAGCCCAAATTTACTCATTAAATACATTGCTATAGAATCTTGCAGTGAAGCCATATGTTATCAGAAAATGTTATAACCTGAAAGTTAACAGATTTGTTACAGGCCGATAGTGGCCTGTACAAGAGTTGACACCACGAGTTTTCTAATCTTGGCTTCTCTTCAATACACCAACCAAGTTGCCAAAGATAATTAATAATCCTTTGAAAGGAACATGCACTGATCCAACAACATGTGTTTTTTTTTAAAATCATGACTGGTGGTGATTTTCTAAGGTCGTCGGGAAATGTCTTAATATTTCAATAGTTTGAAATGTTATGTATATGTATTTTTAAGAAGAATTTTTTAAAAAAAACCCTCCCTTAATTGAAGAATAACAATTTAAATGATTCACAATATTCAAAAACTAGAAGTGGGATGGGTTTTTTTGACATTTTATATGTTGCATGGCAGTATCTGAGATGAGACCTCTGATTCTACTTGAACTGAACTATAGAAATCTATGTATACTGGTACCTCTACTTACGAACTTAATTCGTTCTGTGACCAGGTTCATAAGTAGAAAAGTTTGTAAGAAGAAACAATTTTTCCCATAGGAATCAGTGTAAAAGCAGATAATGCATGTGATTGGGGAAACTACAGGGAGGGTAGAGGCTCTATTTCCTCCCTATAGAGATTCCTAGAGAGAGATTTGAAACCCCACAGAGGTTTCTCCCCGCCTCTTCTGGCCCTGTTTCCTCCCAGGAGATTCCTAGAGAGGCCCCACAGAGGCTTCTCCCCGCCTTCTTCTCCCCGCCTTTCCGGCCCTGTTTCCTCCCAGAGGATTCCTAGAGAGGCCCTATGGAGGCTTCTCCCTGCCTTTTCCAACTACACTTTTGGAGGCTCGGGTTTGTAAGTGGGAAATGGTTCTTGAGAAGAGACAAAAAAATCTTGAACACCTGGTTCTTATCTAGAAAAGTTCGTAAGTAGAGGCGTTTGTAGGTAGAGGTACCACTGTATATAATATACAGATGTCAGAATGGTTAGACACCAGGAGGCCTTTTGCAGGCAGGGGTAGGTTACTCCCAATTCGGACCAGATCGCCCGAACCTGTGACGTTAAGATGGCAACACAGATCCAGTTCTGGTTGCACCACCATCTTTTTTTTTTTTTTTTACGATGATTTTTTTTCAGTGTTTAGATGGCGTCTCCTCGTCATCTGCTTTGAAAAATGCCTTCCCACCTGCCCCTGGATTAATACCGACCTTTATTTCTTCACCCGAAGCACAGCTGAGCAGTTCCGCAGCTGTGTTTCAGGCGGAAACAACCTTCTGAGCATGCGTGAAAGTGAATTTGCACAAGGGGATGCGATGTGAACCGGTAGCGGAGGTAAGTGGAGTGCTTGCAGGCCACATCTTTCAAAAGTTTAGAGTGACACGTAATTTTTCACCCTTTCGCTAAGTGCTACTTTATCCATTTACAACCCAGCAAGTCCACTGATGAACAGGCATCATTAAAAATTACGAACAAGTCACAAACACAGTGCATGTCTCACATTCTTTTCTGTACAATCTCCCATTTGGGCCACAGGCACTGGAGCAAAACTATGCCAGCTTTGCATATCAAGCAAGGATTAGGAAGAAAAAAGATTTGCTATTTGACTTTCATTACGGTGCTTCACAAAGCACAGGCTGAGAAAAGTATTATTCAGCTGGCACCATAAATCAAGCAACTATAAATTACAATTTCAGGATAAATATCTACTGTATTTTCATTCTAAAAAGGTACTAGGAATTCAGTTATGCTCCAAAACACTTCCAGCCTGAAATCACAAATAGTTGCATAGTTTACTGATCAAAGCAATCACTCTGATGAACTTTAAGAAGACATGTTATTGTGTCGGCCCAGAAATCTTAAACTATGTGCATCTATGAACTACTATCCATGCAATGGAATATTACGCAGCAGTTCTAATAATGTAAGAGTCACATTGAGAGATGTTTTTATAAACTGCAAGAATATTTAATTCCTACCAATTTTTTTTTCTCACAGAACATTTTGCTGTAAACTCATGAAAACTTTAGGAAAATGTTTTCCCAAACCTTTTTCCCAGGTATACTTACCATTGGCCTCTAACATTTAATTAGTTGCCTATAACAACTAATCTACGGGCATTTACACATGTTTAAAGGCCAAATTCTCTACTGTTTCTCAACCTTTTTTGGCCTGGATCCCCATCTGACCTTGTTTTTCTCCTGTGGGACTCCTGTCCAGATCCCATTACTGGGATATGAACATGGGATTTTTTTTGGGGGGGGGTGGTGGTTATCCACTGGACAGTATTTGTAATATGACAGAACTGGTGCTGTAGGACCTGAGGACAAATGAAAGAGGAATGCTACTAACTTGATCGCATAAGTTCTCAAAAACATTTGGCCACTGGAAGAACAGCATGCTTGAATTGATCCATAAGGTCCATCACAATTTTAGCTGCTTATATGCAGTGTTCCTTGTCTTTTATCCTGCCTGTTTCTATCTATGTTTGAATGAGGGAGGAATGAAGAATAATTCATAGTGCAATTCTGTAGTGTTATTTGGATTGGAGGGATTATAATATAAAAATGAAGTAAAGAGAGTATTAAAGTGGGCCTTCTCTGGGTCCCGTCAACTAAACAATGTCGTTTAGCGGCACCCAGGGGAAGAGCCTTCTCTGTGGCGGCCCCGGCCCTTTGGAACCAACTCCCCCCAGAGATTAGAATTGCCCCCACCCTCCTTGCCTTTCGTAAGCTTCTTAAAACCCACTTCTGCCGTCAGGCATGGGGGAACTGAGATATTCTTTCCCCCTAGGCCTTTCAATTTATGCATGGTATGTTTGTATGTATGTTTGGTTTTATAATAAGGGTTTTTTTAGTTGTTTAGTATTGGATTGTTACATGCTGTTTTTTGTTACTGTTGTTAGCCGCCCCGAGTCTGCGGAGAGGGGCAGCATACAAATCCAATCAATTAATCAATCAGATAGATAGATAGATAGATAGATAGATAGATAGATAGATAGAAAATAAATAAATAAATAAATAAATAAATAAATAAATAAAGTGTATCTTAGAGCTGAGCTGAACTTATCTCGCTAAGGTAACTTATGCTCTTGTCATATCAGGCGCAAACAACCTGACCCAAAGGTGAATACTGTGTTTCCCCAAAAATAATACATATCCCCATAATAAGGCCAATCAGGCTTTTCAAGGCATGCACTGAAATAAGCCCGCCCCCCCAATAAGCCCCACCCACTACTTTCCGGGGAAAGGGAGGGACATGCCGGGAGCCACTCTTGATTGAACTCGCAAGATGTTTTCTTTTACAATGGGCTTCTCTGGACACAACACCAAGGAACGCAACCAAGCTACAAGTGTCAGATATGACGCACGTCTCACAGCCCAACAAGTCCCGCCTGCCAGAAAGGAGTCTCTATGAAACTCGTCACGCCACCGCCGCTGCCTTTTGGAGCAGGACTCTGCAAGGCTTGTGTCGTTGCATACACAAACAGCAGCAGGACCCCAGCTGTGCCATACGATGAAGCTCATGGCTGTCCTGCAGTTTCTGCACGCAACGACACAACAAGACTTGCAGAGTCCTGCTCCACAAGGCAGTGGTGGAGGGCCAGCTGCTTGGCCGGTGCCAAGAACAGGGAGGAGAAGTGGATACGATGGGACATCTAATCCCATTCTCTCTGCCTACTGCACCCCATAGTTCCCTCTAAGCTGGGCAGTGAGCAATCGCTCACTTAAAAATCATCATTAACTCAGAGTTTTCCAAACCTGCCCAGAAGCCGAGAGGGAAAGAGTGAGAGGGAATGAGAGAGAGAGGAAGAGAGAGAAACAGATAGAAAAAAGAGAGGAAGGAAAAGAGAAAGAAAAAGAATGGGAGTAAGGAAGAGAGAAAGAAAATAAAAATCTAGTTTGAAACTAGCTCAACTATTTAAGTGGCATTTTGATATTGATAGAGTTGCCCTATTATGAGCTCACTGTTATAGACACACAGTACAGTATTTTATTTTGAAATTCTCTGAGGCAAAACAGGGTGGGTTTTTTATTTGTTTGTTTACTTACTTACTTACTTACTTACTTACTTACTTACTTACTTACTTACTTACTTACTTACTTACTTACTTACTTACTTATTTCTGTGCCGCCCAGTCCCGAAGGGACTGCCACTCAGACACTATACTTTTCCGCCCACCCCCCAAAAAAATTAGAGGGAACACTGCTGGACCCCCAAAATAATATTCCCCTCCAATAATGAGGCCAAGGCCATATTTCGGGGTTCAGAAAAATATAAGGGCCTGCTTACTTCCAGGGAAACACAACAGTGTTTTCTCCCCCAAGGGAATTTAAGACGCAGCACTTATGGTATAAAATCAGCCCCTTACAATGTTTCTCCCACATTTTTCTTGGGAATAGACTCTAAAATATTCTGCCACCTCTGGGGATGTTTGATCTCTATCCAGGTCCTCTACAGCCCACGGGAATGACGCAACAAAAAGTGCATTGGTAGCCAAGAAAGAAAAGGCTTCATATTTGGTTTTGTGAGCCACCCAGAGGAAATGCTAAAAATCCATTAAAATGAATAAATAATTACAGCAGCATAAGAAATCTCTCTGGCTTGCCTAAAATAAACTGCTAAAATGAGGAAAAACCTGAGTTACCCAGGAACAGAAGGACAGTCCTATTGTAATATACAAAACAAATTCCTAAGAGCAAAACTCTAATTTTAAGCGTGTCTTTTACGTCGACACCTCGCTGGCAGATTCCAGGGTTCTTGTCAAAACAGTGTAAATCTCTCAAACCTAAAAATCTGCCCACAACTCTTAGAAAACACGTGCAGAAACCCACATAGTACTTATTTGTGATATTACTTTTAGACCTCAAGGTGTTAAGTACATTTACATAGCTGCTAATGAACTTACTTTGAAATATCTTTTCTGTCTGGTTGCCATGGAAATTCCACATTTCCTATCGCTGCCCGGTAACTGTACACTCCCAAGAGTCCAAGTGCCATTGCTATTTTCGAAACCAAAGAACATCTTCGATGAACAAATATAAAGATCATAACTAGAGACGCTGATGCCAGAAGAGAAAGTTCAGCTTTATGTTCGGAGCTGTAAAACCAATAACAAATTCAATGAGATTTTTTTTTAATAAGATTCTTTTACAATTTCTTTTTCCCCCTATCTCTCTTTCTTAACAAGCTTCACTTCATTCATCAATCACAAAAACAAGTCTTTTCTCACCACATCCATTTTTTGTAAACTCTTTATGTAGCATTTATTCTGCGCCAAAATATCAGGCATTTTACAATTTTACACAAGGAATCAAATAATTTTCTGTGTTGCCATTTTAGAGCCTTCATATCCTTCATAAAAACCTTTGATTAACAGTGTGATGATTTCATTTCATTCACTTTTTGCAGAAGGAGGTCTCAAACTTTTCCAGTGAACATTTTCCATATTGCTTTTGTCTGTCTACAGAATCTATAATTAGAATATTTCCTTTCAAAAGAATTGGAATCCATCCATTTGCTCATATAATAACATTGGCATTGGGGAACACTTCATTAAAGTTAATCAGATGATAAGTACAGGAAGCCCTCTCACCTGTGGGCCACGTTTGTTGAATTCTCCCAGGTATATACAGTGCTATTTTAAGTGTTGGACAGTGCTTAAATAAATGTGAAGTCACTGATATACCTTTATAGCAGTGCGTAATGACACAGTGGTTAGAATGCAGTACTGCAGGGCTAACTCACAGCCCACTCAAACGCTCAAACTGACTCAGCCTTCCATCGTTCTGAAGTTGGTAAAATGAGGATCCAGATTGTCGGGGGCAATTTGCTGACTCTGTAAACCACTTAGAGAGGGCTGTAAAGCGCTGTGAAGTCTAAGCGCTAAGCAATATAAGTCTAAGCACTATTGCTATAAATCTGACTGCCTCCATTAGTTACACTCGTTACACTCCATTAGTGAGCCACCCTGATTTTTCGGAGAGGGGCGGCATACAAATCTAATAAATTATAATAATGATAATACTAATAATACTAATAATACTACAGTGTTCCCTCGCTTTTCGCGGGGGATGCGTTCCGAGACCGCCCGCGAAAGTCGAATTTCCGTGAAGTAGAGATGCGGAAGTAAATACACAATTTTTGGCTGTGAACAGTATCACAATCCATCCCTTAATACTTTAAACCCATAAATTGCAATTTTCCATTCCCTTAGCAACCATTTAGATTATTACTCACTATGTTTATTTATTAAAGTTTATTAAAAATAATATTTATTGAAAGCAGACAGAAGTTTGGTGATGACATATGACATCATCGGGTGGGAAAAACCGTGGTATAGGGAAAAAACTCACGAAGTATTTTTTAATTAATATTTTTGAAAAACCGTGGTATAGACTTTTCGCAAAGTTCGAACCCGCGAAAATCGAGGGAACACTGTAATACTAATACTACTAATAATTATTAGTATTAGTATTAGTAGTATTAGTATTACGCTTGTTATAATACTCATTTTTATAATTCTGGGGTGGGGGATACACATACTTTCCCATTCTGGAAAAAGATACTAAAGAGGAGAATTGACACAAAAATCTTTTAACCTAAGTAGATTAATAATAGGGAATCAATTGCATTGTATACTATAAAGGATTATGGGGCAGGCACAATGCCCATACTCATGATACTATACCACTGTAGTTTTAATACCTAAAAATGTGATTGTAGTTGCAGGGAAGAAGGTTCATAAATGGCAGGGAAATTGTCTTTCAAGAAACGTTTCCCACCTTCTCGATCTCACTGAGGAACTCCAGGCAAAAGGAAAATACCACTGCATTCTAAGATGGTAACTATGTCGATCTGGAAGAGCACTCTAGAAATAATTTCCCTGAAACCTTAGATGAAAATTTAGTGTAAAACTGGGGAATATCCTTCTATCTATAAAACTGGGTTTTCTATTGATCCCTGATATATAGTGAGATCAGAAAAAAGGGTCTCAGTAATACTTCCCTTGGTAGATCTTGTCGGAAAATTTAGTAAGTATTTTAGCAGAACCATTTTCCTGAAATCGTTATATCCCTTTTCTATATGTGGCAATCAGATCGTGCAACTTCCTGCCTCTCAGAAAAACATTATTTTCTTAACAAGCCTAAACCTGACACGTTAACACAATCCTGTATTTTTCAGGATTCTGTATACAACACAAACAGGCACAAGCTTAACTCTGCTCTCAGCTTCCAGAAAAATCTCACATTTAACTTTTGCGGGTGTGGGGGGAAGAGATTTGTTTTTTTCAAAAATTGCCTTTCAAAGGCATTATAATTGCCAAAATGTGTGATCAATATCTGACAAAATCTAGGAAGATGGTTTCAGATCCTGGCTCCTTTCAATAAGCATCAGCAGTGCAAACAAAGCCAAACAATGCGAAAGGATTCTTTAAAAGGCAGTTTATAAAAAGCAACATAATTTTGCTTTTTGCGTCATAGCAGTTGGGTTGCCTTGGTGCTTGGTTCTCATTTTATTTTTAGCACAGAACACACACAGCTTTGAGTCATGGGGGTTCTAGCAATACCTCTCCCTCTCTACACACACAAACACACACATATACACTGCAAAGGCTGCAGGAAATATAGACTTATCTAACCCATTGGTGGGTTTCCACACATGCTTAGCAGCATACTCAAGTTAGCAAATCACATTTGCTCTAAAAAACACACTGTGCCACCAGAACAACATGCAGCTGAAATATTTTGGCTAAGGAGCTGGAATGTTATGTCACACTCGAATATCTCTGCAGCTTCCCTCTCTGGTGAAAAGAGACATCATCAGGTAGAAAAGGAAGCTTTAGCAAGAGATGCAAAGATTAATGAGTGCATGCTATCAGACTAAGATGTGAAAAAGTTTAAATTGATCCTCACCCAAAGCCCACTTCAACAAGTAGTTGAATTGGGATTTGGGTGAGGATCAATTAAAACTTTTTCATATCTTAGTCTGATAGCATGAACTCATTAATCTTTGCATCTCTTGCTAAAGCTTCCTTTTACTTCTTTTTACTTCTCCTCCACAAAGGTTCTTTTAGCACCTGCTGGTAAAGATAGAAATACCGTGGTACCCCTACTTAACAACTTAATTTGTTCCTGACCAGGTTCTTCAGTAGAAACGTTCTTAAGTAGAAGCAATTTTTCCCATAGGAATCAATGTAAAAGCAAATAAAGCGTGCAAACCCATTAGGAAAGAAATAAAAGCTCGGAATTTGGGTGGGAGGAGCAGGAGGAAGAGGAGGAGGAGGACAGTCGCTGCTGAAAGAAGAAGGTGAGGTGAAGGGAATAAAAAAAATCCAAAACTTTAAGGCTTAAAAAAAAAAAAGAGAGACTCTGAGACGGCGAGGAGGAGCACGCGCCTTCCATATACCTGGCGCGAAGCTGCCTCCCCTACTCTGGCTGCTGCTGCTGTTACCTGCTGCCTCTTCCCTCCCATGCTGAAGGGCTCCCCTCTCCTCTCGCTCGCTCATTTTGTAGCCAGCGCCTTTCCTTCCCTGTGGTGACTCCTCGGCTTCCCAGAGCGAAGGGACCGTTTCTTTTCTCTGGGCACTGGCAGAGGTTTAAGTTTAAGTTTAAGTTTAATCAGATTTGTATGCCGCCCCTCTCCGCAGACTCGGGGCGGCTCACAGCAATAACAATACAATGTAAAACAAATCTAATATTTAAGTTAATTTAAAAAACACCACAAATTAAAACCAATCATACATACTAGCGTACCATGCATAAATTTTATAAGCCTAGGGGGAGGGAACATGTCAATTCCCCCATGCCTGACAACAGAGGTGGGTTTTAAGGAGCTTACGAAAGGCTAGGAGGGTGGGGGCAACTCTGATATCTGGGGGGAGTTTGTTCCAAAGGGTCGGGGCCGCCACAGAGAAGGCTCTTCCCCTGGGTCCCGCCAAACGACATTGTTTAGTTGACGGGACCCGGAGAAGGCCAACTCTGTCGGACCTAACTGGTTGCTGGGATTTGTGCGGCAGAAGGCGGTCCCGGAGATATTCTGGTCCAGTGCCATGAAGGGTTTATTCCCTATTCAAGCGCCCAGAGAAAGGAAAATGTTTCGTTTGCCCTGGACTGCCACACCCTCCTTAAGGGCCACCGAAAGGCTCCTCTGGCTGCCCAGATGGCCGGGATTAAAGGGGGAATGGCAGGAAACTAGCTATTCCCCCTTTCTGGGCTCGGGTTCTTAAGTAGAAAATGGTTCTTAAGTAGAGTCAAAAAAATCTTGAACACCTGGTTCTTATCTAGAAAAGTTCTTAAGTAGAGGTACAACTGTAGTAGGAAAAGAGGAGAGACCGGAATAATCTCATACTTTGAGAAAGAAAGCAACTGCTTCTTGGGTTAAGCTTCCCTTCCTCTTTCAAAAGAAGAAATTGCTTGCAGTTCAGCCTCAGAATAAGTGAAACAGTGTACTAGTCAATCCCTATGGTGCTCCTCAGGGTGATGGGTCTAGGCGATGGGTATTTTAGTCTGACCCATATCTAGAAGGCATTCAGTTGGGGAAAGCCACATTCATTTTAAATCATTGCTCGGCTGGGTGCTTATCATCCTCTACTGGTGGTTTTTTCCCTCTTCCCTTCAGATGCTCAATAACCCAAAATACAGTGCAGAGAAGCAGACAGGGAGGGGGGAAAATGCAATATTCACATTTTTGAGCTAAAGCAGAATACACCAAATAAATAAATACAGTATTTTTCAGAGTATAGGACACACCTCCCCCACCTCAAAAAAAGAGAGTGAAAACTTGGGTGCTGAAAACTTTGGCTGCTGCCTCCCAGCAATTTCCCTCCTTGCAGCAAACAGGGCAGAGTCTGATTAGCACAAGCAACTGATTATCAGCCTCCTGACCATCAGCTGATGGCAGGCGGCAATAGGCTATGGCAATCTCTGCAGCCTGAAACTATTAATTGCTTGTGCTAAAAACCAAAAGTGAAACTAACACTGCAAGGAGGTAAATTGCATGGCATCGGACCAGAATATCTCCGGGACCGCCTTCTGCCGCACGAATCCCACGAATCCCAGCGACCGGTTAGGTCCCACAGAGTTGGCCTTCTCCGGATCCCGTCGACTAAACAATGTCGTTTGGCAGGACCCAGGAGAAAAGCCTTCTCTGTGGCGGCCCCGACCCTCTGGAACCAGCTCCCCCCAGAGATCAGAACTGCCCCCACCCTCCTTGCCTTTCGTAAAGTTCTTAAGACCCATCTCTGCCGTCAGGCATGGGGGAACTGAGACATCTCCCCCGGGCCTATACAGTTTATACATGGTATGTTTGTGTGTATGCTTTCTTTTAATAATGGGTTTTTTAGTGTTTTTTAAATTATTAGATTTGTTCTTACATTGTCTTTGTTATTGTTGTGAGCCGCCCCGAGTCTACGGAGAGGGGCGGCATACAAATCTAATAAATAATAATAATAATAATAATAACAACAACAACAACAACAACAACAATAATAATAATAGAGACAGAGGCAGATTTTTAATTTCTACTGCTATCAGGCTGCGCTGAACCCGACGATTTGTTATTTGCTGCAAGGAGGTAAGTCAATAACTATAAATGCCTATAGAATGTTCAAATTATTAGACATTTTTTAAAGACTGCTTCATTATTGTTCTAGGTAACTTAACAAAATGAAGCAGCTTTTTAAAATAAATGCTTGATCTGAAGAGGCCCAGTGCTATTGCACCTTCTTCTAAATAGCAGAGAATAACCATACTTTCAGAAAGCCACATCAATTTTAAAAGCATCTGTACAAGTATAGTCTGAAATGTAACAGTGTCCTGTTGCATATTAAGATATGGTAGCTGAGTTAAACCCTGACTTAGTAATGTTTGGAGTAGATCTATTTAAATAATAGGCAGAAGCTAGGGTGACTACATTTAAGAAAACTTTCTGACATTAATATACTGCCATAATGTACATTTCTCCATTTCTTTGCTATTTCTATGGGTCAGGCACACACACACAGAAATATACAGCAAACAGTATATATTATCTGTACTGTTTCTTGTTTGCTGGGAGGCAAATTGCTGAGAGGCAGAAGCAGAATTTTTCCCCCTTGTTTTCCTCCCCCAAAACTAAGGTGTGTCTTATACTCTGGTGCGTCTTATACTCTGAAAAATATGGTAAATCCTATTTTTTATTTAAGAAACAAGGGATGAAATATACCAAAGCACAGTATAATTAATACATGTTACAAATACTTTTTTTTAA